>NW_027507035.1:15000-147500 GCF_052324685.1 Brachyhypopomus gauderio | reverse complement strand
TTGAACCACTTTGGGGCTAAATGAATGGGTTCTTATGGAAAACCCTAAAAAGCCACTTCTACACTATTTAACTAAATGTTTTGTTCGAAATGAAAGTGATTTAAACCACTTTGGTGCTAAATGAATGGGTTCTTATGGAAAATCCTAAAAATTACTTCTACACTAATTAAACCACTTATACACTATTTTGAACCACTTTGGGGCTAAATGAATGGGTTCTTATGGAAAACCCTAAAAAGCCACTTCTACACTATTTAACTAAATGTTTTGTTCGAAATGAAAGTGATTTAAACCACTTTGGTGCTAAATGAATGGGTTCTTATGGAAAACCCTAAAAAACCACTTCTACACTATTTAAATCACTTTGGGGCTAAATGAATGGGTTCTTATGGAAAACCCTAATATAATAAATTTAATGTAAAAGAAAATGAAAACAAATTGAAACTAAACTTAACTAAATGTTTTGTTCGAAATGAAAGTGATTTAAACCACTTTGGTGCTAAATGAATGGGTTCTTATAAAAAACCCTAAAAATTACTTCTACACCAATTAAACCACTTCAACACTATTTTGAACCACTTTGGGGCTAAATGAATGGGTTCTTATGGAAAACCCTAAAAAAACACTTCTACAATATTTAAATCACTTTGGTGCTAAATGAATGGGTTCTTATGGAAAATCCTAAAAATTACTTCTACACTAATTAAACCACTTATACACTATTTTGAACCACTTTGGGGCTAAATGAATGGGTTCTTATGGAAAACCCTAAAAAACCACTTCTACACTATTTAAATCACTTTGGGGCTAAATGAATGGGTTCTTATGGAAAACCCTAATATAATAAATTTAATGTAAAAGAAAATGAAAACAAATTGAAACTAAACTTAACTAAATGTTTTGTTCGAAATGAAAGTGATTTAAACCACTTTGGTGCTAAATGAATGGGTTCTTATAAAAAACCCTAAAAATTACTTCTACACTAATTAAACCACTTCAACACTATGTTGAACCACTTTGGGGCTAAATGAATGGGTTCTTATGGAAAACCCTAAAAAACCACTTCTACAATATTTAAATCACTTTGGTGCTAAATGAATGGGTTCTTATGGAAAATCCTAAAAATTACTTCTACACTAATTAACACTAGAGCTCCTAGAGAAGCGAAAAATTTCACAGGGCTTGGTAGGGTCCATGTAGCCCACTCCCCTGCTGTGAAGGGATTAACGCCCATTGTCTTGGTAATGCGGTGGAAGCGGCTCACCCCCAGCTCATACGCCTGCCAAAGCACAAGCTGGCTCACCCCCAAGCTCATATGACCAAAACACCAAACGTGATACTTCACGAAAAAGTTGAAGTTACAAGCAGACTGTATGTT
The DNA here is from genome assembly GCF_052324685.1 of Brachyhypopomus gauderio. Lineage (NCBI taxonomy): Eukaryota > Metazoa > Chordata > Actinopteri > Gymnotiformes > Hypopomidae > Brachyhypopomus > Brachyhypopomus gauderio. The sequence goes on along the minus strand of NW_027507035.1, from coordinate 146,122 downwards.
ACCGATACTACAACAAACGGCAGAAAATTTGTAGACTCGTGTTTCAAAAGTTACAATTCAATCGCACGTAGAGACGACAGTTTCTCTAATGAGTCCCGTCAAACAATAAAAATAAATAAAAATGTTTGAATCTTGCTCTTTGTATATTTCATATACTATACTATATAATATTTGTTGTAATCAAACACTTTCTGTTTCCGCGTTTGAATTCGCGTTTGAAAAGCTAAGAAATTATATGGCGCAATTAGCTTGATGCTAATGTTATATAGGAAATCCCATATCATTGCTAGCGAAAATTAGCATGGTCGCGTTGCATCACTGCATCACTGATAAATGTTGTGATCTAAACAGCAGGCTGGAAAAGGAGAGGAAAAGACAGGAAAACAAATTCATGTGCTCTCTATCTATCTATCTATATATATATATATATATATATATATATATATTTGTGTTAGAAGCATTTGATAGAAGCATTTGTGTTTCTGCTTGTTTGTGATCTAAACAGCAGGCTTGAATCTTGCTCTTTGTACATTTCTCATACTATCTATCTATCTATCTATATTTGTGTTAGAAGCATTTGATAGAAGCATTTGTGTTTCTGCTTGTTTGTGATCTAAACAGCAGGCTTGAATCTTGCTCTTTGTACATTTCTTATACTATCTATCTATATTTGTGTTAGAAGCATTTGATAGAAGCATTTGTGTTTCTGCTTGTTTGTGATCTAAACAGCAGGCTTGAATCTTGCTCTTTGTACATTTCTTATACTATCTATCTATATTTGTGTTAGAAGCATTTGATAGAAGCATTTGTGTTTCTGCTTGTTTGTGATCTAAACAGCAGGCTTGAATCTTGCTCTTTGTACATTTCTCATACTATCTATCTATCTATCTATATTTGTGTTAGAAGCATTTGATAGAAGCATTTGTGTTTCTGCTTGTTTGTGATCTAAACAGCAGGCTTGAATCTTGCTCTTTGTACATTTCTTATACTATCTATCTATCTATATTTGTGTTAGAAGCATTTGATAGAAGCATTTGTGTTTCTGCTTGTTTATGATCTAAACAGCAGGCTTGAATCTTGCTCTTTGTACATTTCTTATACTATCTATCTATCTATATTTGTGTTAGAAGCATTTGATAGAAGCATTTGTGTTTCTGCTTGTTTGTGATCTAAACAGCAGGCTTGAATCTTGCTCTTTGTACATTTCTTATACTACCTCTATCTATCTATCTATCTATCTATCTGTGTTAGAAGCATTTGATAGAAGCATTTGTGTTTCTGCTTGTTTGTGATCTGTGAGACTTCTGTGATCAGAGACTTTCTGGGTGAGGCTGCTGCCTCAGTCTTGCTCTGTGAATTAACATAATAAAGGGTGATGTTTGGCTTTGCTAATTGCTGGCAAGAAGGAGAAGAAGGAGGGGTGATGTCCTCAGAATCCTGAATTCTCAGGAGCTCTAGTGTTAAACCACTTATACACTATTTTGAACCACTTTGGGGCTAAACGAATGGGTTCTTATGGAAAACCCTAAAAAACCACTTCTACACTATTTAAATCACTTTGGGGCTAAATCAATCAATCAAAGTTTATTTGTATAGCGCTTTTAACAACTCAAGTTGTCGCAAAGCAGCTTTACAGGGTTGAATGGGTTCTTATGGAAAACCCTAATATAATAAATTTAATGTAAAAGAAAATGAAAACAAATTGAAACTAAACTTAACTAAATGTTTTGTTCGAAATGAAAGTGATTTAAACCACTTTGGTGCTAAATGAATGGGTTCTTATGGAAAATCCTAAAAATTACTTCTACACTAATTAAACCACTTCTACACTATTTTGAACCACTTTGGGGCTAAATGAATGGGTTCTTATGGAAAACCCTAAAAAGCCACTTCTACACTATTTAACTAAATGTTTTGTTCGAAATGAAAGTGATTTAAACCACTTTGGTGCTAAATGAATGGGTTCTTATGGAAAACCCTAAAAAACCACTTCTACACTATTTAAATCACTTTGGGGCTAAATGAATGGGTTCTTATGGAAAACCCTAATATAATAAATTTAATGTAAAAGAAAATGAAAACAAATTGAAACTAAACTTAACTAAATGTTTTGTTCGAAATGAAAGTGATTTAAACCACTTTGGTGCTAAATGAATGGGTTCTTATGGAAAATCCTAAAAATTACTTCTACACTAATTAAACCACTTCTACACTATTTTGAACCACTTTGGGGCTAAATGAATGGGTTCTTATGGAAAACCCTAAAAAGCCACTTCTACACTATTTAACTAAATGTTTTGTTCGAAATGAAAGTGATTTAAACCACTTTGGTGCTAAATGAATGGGTTCTTATGGAAAATCCTAAAAATTACTTCTACACTAATTAAACCACTTATACACTATTTTGAACCACTTTGGGGCTAAATGAATGGGTTCTTATGGAAAACCCTAAAAAGCCACTTCTACACTATTTAACTAAATGTTTTGTTCGAAATGAAAGTGATTTAAACCACTTTGGTGCTAAATGAATGGGTTCTTATGGAAAACCCTAAAAAACCACTTCTACACTATTTAAATCACTTTGGGGCTAAATGAATGGGTTCTTATGGAAAACCCTAATATAATAAATTTAATGTAAAAGAAAATGAAAACAAATTGAAACTAAACTTAACTAAATGTTTTGTTCGAAATGAAAGTGATTTAAACCACTTTGGTGCTAAATGAATGGGTTCTTATGGAAAATCCTAAAAATTACTTCTACACTAATTAAACCACTTATACACTATTTTGAACCACTTTGGGGCTAAATGAATGGGTTCTTATGGAAAACCCTAAAAAACCACTTCTACACTATTTAAATCACTTTGGGGCTAAATCAATCAATCAAAGATTATTTGTAAAGCGCTTTTAACAACTCAAGTTGTCGCAAAGCAGCTTTACAGGGTTGAATGGGTTCTTATGGAAAACCCTAATATAATAAATTTAATGTAAAAGAAAATGAAAACAAATTGAAACTAAACTTAACTAAATGTTTTGTTCGAAATGAAAGTGATTTAAACCACTTTGGTGCTAAATGAATGGGTTCTTATGGAAAATCCTAAAAATTACTTCTACACTAATTAAACCACTTCTACACTATTTTGAACCACTTTGGGGCTAAATGAATGGGTTCTTATGGAAAACCCTAAAAAGCCACTTCTACACTATTTAACTAAATGTTTTGTTCGAAATGAAAGTGATTTAAACCACTTTGGTGCTAAATGAATGGGTTCTTATGGAAAACCCTAAAAAACCACTTCTACACTATTTAAATCACTTTGGGGCTAAATGAATGGGTTCTTATGGAAAACCCTAATATAATAAATTTAATGTAAAAGAAAATGAAAACAAATTGAAACTAAACTTAACTAAATGTTTTGTTCGAAATGAAAGTGATTTAAACCACTTTGGTGCTAAATGAATGGGTTCTTATGGAAAATCCTAAAAATTACTTCTACACTAATTAAACCACTTCTACACTATTTTGAACCACTTTGGGGCTAAATGAATGGGTTCTTATGGAAAACCCTAAAAAGCCACTTCTACACTATTTAACTAAATGTTTTGTTCGAAATGAAAGTGATTTAAACCACTTTGGTGCTAAATGAATGGGTTCTTATGGAAAATCCTAAAAATTACTTCTACACTAATTAAACCACTTATACACTATTTTGAACCACTTTGGGGCTAAATGAATGGGTTCTTATGGAAAACCCTAAAAAGCCACTTCTACACTATTTAACTAAATGTTTTGTTCGAAATGAAAGTGATTTAAACCACTTTGGTGCTAAATGAATGGGTTCTTATGGAAAACCCTAAAAAAACCACTTCTACACTATTTAAATCACTTTGGGGCTAAATGAATGGGTTCTTATGGAAAACCCTAATATAATAAATTTAATGTAAAAGAAAATGAAAACAAATTGAAACTAAACTTAACTAAATGTTTTGTTCGAAATGAAAGTGATTTAAACCACTTTGGTGCTAAATGAATGGGTTCTTATGGAAAATCCTAAAAATTACTTCTACACTAATTAAACCACTTATACACTATTTTGAACCACTTTGGGGCTAAATGAATGGGTTCTTATGGAAAACCCTAAAAAACCACTTCTACACTATTTAAATCACTTTGGGGCTAAATCAATCAATCAAAGATTATTTGTAAAGCGCTTTTAACAACTCAAGTTGTCGCAAAGCAGCTTTACAGGGTTGAATGGGTTCTTATGGAAAACCCTAATATAATAAATTTAATGTAAAAGAAAATGAAAACAAATTGAAACTAAACTTAACTAAATGTTTTGTTCGAAATGAAAGTGATTTAAACCACTTTGGTGCTAAATGAATGGGTTCTTATGGAAAATCCTAAAAATTACTTCTACACTAATTAAACCACTTCTACACTATTTTGAACCACTTTGGGGCTAAATGAATGGGTTCTTATGGAAAACCCTAAAAAGCCACTTCTACACTATTTAACTAAATGTTTTGTTCGAAATGAAAGTGATTTAAACCACTTTGGTGCTAAATGAATGGGTTCTTATGGAAAATCCTAAAAATTACTTCTACACTAATTAAACCACTTATACACTATTTTGAACCACTTTGGGGCTAAATGAATGGGTTCTTATGGAAAACCCTAAAAAGCCACTTCTACACTATTTAACTAAATGTTTTGTTCGAAATGAAAGTGATTTAAACCACTTTGGTGCTAAATGAATGGGTTCTTATGGAAAACCCTAAAAAACCACTTCTACACTATTTAAATCACTTTGGGGCTAAATGAATGGGTTCTTATGGAAAACCCTAATATAATAAATTTAATGTAAAAGAAAATGAAAACAAATTGAAACTAAACTTAACTAAATGTTTTGTTCGAAATGAAAGTGATTTAAACCACTTTGGTGCTAAATGAATGGGTTCTTATAAAAAACCCTAAAAATTACTTCTACACCAATTAAACCACTTCAACACTATTTTGAACCACTTTGGGGCTAAATGAATGGGTTCTTATGGAAAACCCTAAAAAAACACTTCTACAATATTTAAATCACTTTGGTGCTAAATGAATGGGTTCTTATGGAAAATCCTAAAAATTACTTCTACACTAATTAAACCACTTATACACTATTTTGAACCACTTTGGGGCTAAATGAATGGGTTCTTATGGAAAACCCTAAAAAACCACTTCTACACTATTTAAATCACTTTGGGGCTAAATGAATGGGTTCTTATGGAAAACCCTAATATAATAAATTTAATGTAAAAGAAAATGAAAACAAATTGAAACTAAACTTAACTAAATGTTTTGTTCGAAATGAAAGTGATTTAAACCACTTTGGTGCTAAATGAATGGGTTCTTATAAAAAACCCTAAAAATTACTTCTACACTAATTAAACCACTTCAACACTATGTTGAACCACTTTGGGGCTAAATGAATGGGTTCTTATGGAAAACCCTAAAAAACCACTTCTACAATATTTAAATCACTTTGGTGCTAAATGAATGGGTTCTTATGGAAAATCCTAAAAATTACTTCTACACTAATTAACACTAGAGCTCCTAGAGAAGCGAAAAATTTCACAGGGCTTGGTAGGGTCCATGTAGCCCACTCCCCTGCTGTGAAGGGATTAACGCCCATTGTCTTGGTAATGCGGTGGAAGCGGCTCACCCCCAGCTCATACGCCTGCCAAAGCACAAGCTGGCTCACCCCCAAGCTCATATGACCAAAACACCAAACGTGATACTTCACGAAAAAGTTGAAGTTACAAGCAGACTGTATGTTACCGATACTACAACAAACGGCAGAAAATTTGTAGACTCGTGTTTCAAAAGTTACAATTCAATCGCACGTAGAGACGACAGTTTCTCTAATGAGTCCCGTCAAACAATAAAAATAAATAAAAATGTTTGAATCTTGCTCTTTGTATATTTCATATACTATACTATATAATATTTGTTGTAATCAAACACTTTCTGTTTCCGCGTTTGAATTCGCGTTTGAAAAGCTAAGAAATTATATGGCGCAATTAGCTTGATGCTAATGTTATATAGGAAATCCCATATCATTGCTAGCGAAAATTAGCATGGTCGCGTTGCATCACTGCATCACTGATAAATGTTGTGATCTAAACAGCAGGCTGGAAAAGGAGAGGAAAAGACAGGAAAACAAATTCATGTGCTCTCTATCTATCTATCTATATATATATATATATATATATATATATATATTTGTGTTAGAAGCATTTGATAGAAGCATTTGTGTTTCTGCTTGTTTGTGATCTAAACAGCAGGCTTGAATCTTGCTCTTTGTACATTTCTCATACTATCTATCTATCTATCTATATTTGTGTTAGAAGCATTTGATAGAAGCATTTGTGTTTCTGCTTGTTTGTGATCTAAACAGCAGGCTTGAATCTTGCTCTTTGTACATTTCTTATACTATCTATCTATATTTGTGTTAGAAGCATTTGATAGAAGCATTTGTGTTTCTGCTTGTTTGTGATCTAAACAGCAGGCTTGAATCTTGCTCTTTGTACATTTCTTATACTATCTATCTATATTTGTGTTAGAAGCATTTGATAGAAGCATTTGTGTTTCTGCTTGTTTGTGATCTAAACAGCAGGCTTGAATCTTGCTCTTTGTACATTTCTCATACTATCTATCTATCTATCTATATTTGTGTTAGAAGCATTTGATAGAAGCATTTGTGTTTCTGCTTGTTTGTGATCTAAACAGCAGGCTTGAATCTTGCTCTTTGTACATTTCTTATACTATCTATCTATCTATATTTGTGTTAGAAGCATTTGATAGAAGCATTTGTGTTTCTGCTTGTTTATGATCTAAACAGCAGGCTTGAATCTTGCTCTTTGTACATTTCTTATACTATCTATCTATCTATATTTGTGTTAGAAGCATTTGATAGAAGCATTTGTGTTTCTGCTTGTTTGTGATCTAAACAGCAGGCTTGAATCTTGCTCTTTGTACATTTCTTATACTACCTCTATCTATCTATCTATCTATCTATCTGTGTTAGAAGCATTTGATAGAAGCATTTGTGTTTCTGCTTGTTTGTGATCTGTGAGACTTCTGTGATCAGAGACTTTCTGGGTGAGGCTGCTGCCTCAGTCTTGCTCTGTGAATTAACATAATAAAGGGTGATGTTTGGCTTTGCTAATTGCTGGCAAGAAGGAGAAGAAGGAGGGGTGATGTCCTCAGAATCCTGAATTCTCAGGAGCTCTAGTGTTAAACCACTTATACACTATTTTGAACCACTTTGGGGCTAAACGAATGGGTTCTTATGGAAAACCCTAAAAAACCACTTCTACACTATTTAAATCACTTTGGGGCTAAATCAATCAATCAAAGTTTATTTGTATAGCGCTTTTAACAACTCAAGTTGTCGCAAAGCAGCTTTACAGGGTTGAATGGGTTCTTATGGAAAACCCTAATATAATAAATTTAATGTAAAAGAAAATGAAAACAAATTGAAACTAAACTTAACTAAATGTTTTGTTCGAAATGAAAGTGATTTAAACCACTTTGGTGCTAAATGAATGGGTTCTTATGGAAAATCCTAAAAATTACTTCTACACTAATTAAACCACTTCTACACTATTTTGAACCACTTTGGGGCTAAATGAATGGGTTCTTATGGAAAACCCTAAAAAGCCACTTCTACACTATTTAACTAAATGTTTTGTTCGAAATGAAAGTGATTTAAACCACTTTGGTGCTAAATGAATGGGTTCTTATGGAAAACCCTAAAAAACCACTTCTACACTATTTAAATCACTTTGGGGCTAAATGAATGGGTTCTTATGGAAAACCCTAATATAATAAATTTAATGTAAAAGAAAATGAAAACAAATTGAAACTAAACTTAACTAAATGTTTTGTTCGAAATGAAAGTGATTTAAACCACTTTGGTGCTAAATGAATGGGTTCTTATGGAAAATCCTAAAAATTACTTCTACACTAATTAAACCACTTCTACACTATTTTGAACCACTTTGGGGCTAAATGAATGGGTTCTTATGGAAAACCCTAAAAAGCCACTTCTACACTATTTAACTAAATGTTTTGTTCGAAATGAAAGTGATTTAAACCACTTTGGTGCTAAATGAATGGGTTCTTATGGAAAACCCTAAAAAACCACTTCTACACTATTTAAATCACTTTGGGGCTAAATGAATGGGTTCTTATGGAAAACCCTAATATAATAAATTTAATGTAAAAGAAAATGAAAACAAATTGAAACTAAACTTAACTAAATGTTTTGTTCGAAATGAAAGTGATTTAAACCACTTTGGTGCTAAATGAATGGGTTCTTATGGAAAATCCTAAAAATTACTTCTACACTAATTAAACCACTTATACACTATTTTGAACCACTTTGGGGCTAAATGAATGGGTTCTTATGGAAAACCCTAAAAAACCACTTCTACACTATTTAAATCACTTTGGGGCTAAATCAATCAATCAAAGATTATTTGTAAAGCGCTTTTAACAACTCAAGTTGTCGCAAAGCAGCTTTACAGGGTTGAATGGGTTCTTATGGAAAACCCTAATATAATAAATTTAATGTAAAAGAAAATGAAAACAAATTGAAACTAAACTTAACTAAATGTTTTGTTCGAAATGAAAGTGATTTAAACCACTTTGGTGCTAAATGAATGGGTTCTTATGGAAAATCCTAAAAATTACTTCTACACTAATTAAACCACTTCTACACTATTTTGAACCACTTTGGGGCTAAATGAATGGGTTCTTATGGAAAACCCTAAAAAGCCACTTCTACACTATTTAACTAAATGTTTTGTTCGAAATGAAAGTGATTTAAACCACTTTGGTGCTAAATGAATGGGTTCTTATGGAAAACCCTAAAAAACCACTTCTACACTATTTAAATCACTTTGGGGCTAAATGAATGGGTTCTTATGGAAAACCCTAATATAATAAATTTAATGTAAAAGAAAATGAAAACAAATTGAAACTAAACTTAACTAAATGTTTTGTTCGAAATGAAAGTGATTTAAACCACTTTGGTGCTAAATGAATGGGTTCTTATGGAAAATCCTAAAAATTACTTCTACACTAATTAAACCACTTCTACACTATTTTGAACCACTTTGGGGCTAAATGAATGGGTTCTTATGGAAAACCCTAAAAAGCCACTTCTACACTATTTAACTAAATGTTTTGTTCGAAATGAAAGTGATTTAAACCACTTTGGTGCTAAATGAATGGGTTCTTATGGAAAATCCTAAAAATTACTTCTACACTAATTAAACCACTTATACACTATTTTGAACCACTTTGGGGCTAAATGAATGGGTTCTTATGGAAAACCCTAAAAAGCCACTTCTACACTATTTAACTAAATGTTTTGTTCGAAATGAAAGTGATTTAAACCACTTTGGTGCTAAATGAATGGGTTCTTATGGAAAACCCTAAAAAAACCACTTCTACACTATTTAAATCACTTTGGGGCTAAATGAATGGGTTCTTATGGAAAACCCTAATATAATAAATTTAATGTAAAAGAAAATGAAAACAAATTGAAACTAAACTTAACTAAATGTTTTGTTCGAAATGAAAGTGATTTAAACCACTTTGGTGCTAAATGAATGGGTTCTTATGGAAAATCCTAAAAATTACTTCTACACTAATTAAACCACTTATACACTATTTTGAACCACTTTGGGGCTAAATGAATGGGTTCTTATGGAAAACCCTAAAAAACCACTTCTACACTATTTAAATCACTTTGGGGCTAAATCAATCAATCAAAGATTATTTGTAAAGCGCTTTTAACAACTCAAGTTGTCGCAAAGCAGCTTTACAGGGTTGAATGGGTTCTTATGGAAAACCCTAATATAATAAATTTAATGTAAAAGAAAATGAAAACAAATTGAAACTAAACTTAACTAAATGTTTTGTTCGAAATGAAAGTGATTTAAACCACTTTGGTGCTAAATGAATGGGTTCTTATGGAAAATCCTAAAAATTACTTCTACACTAATTAAACCACTTCTACACTATTTTGAACCACTTTGGGGCTAAATGAATGGGTTCTTATGGAAAACCCTAAAAAGCCACTTCTACACTATTTAACTAAATGTTTTGTTCGAAATGAAAGTGATTTAAACCACTTTGGTGCTAAATGAATGGGTTCTTATGGAAAATCCTAAAAATTACTTCTACACTAATTAAACCACTTATACACTATTTTGAACCACTTTGGGGCTAAATGAATGGGTTCTTATGGAAAACCCTAAAAAGCCACTTCTACACTATTTAACTAAATGTTTTGTTCGAAATGAAAGTGATTTAAACCACTTTGGTGCTAAATGAATGGGTTCTTATGGAAAACCCTAAAAAACCACTTCTACACTATTTAAATCACTTTGGGGCTAAATGAATGGGTTCTTATGGAAAACCCTAATATAATAAATTTAATGTAAAAGAAAATGAAAACAAATTGAAACTAAACTTAACTAAATGTTTTGTTCGAAATGAAAGTGATTTAAACCACTTTGGTGCTAAATGAATGGGTTCTTATAAAAAACCCTAAAAATTACTTCTACACCAATTAAACCACTTCAACACTATTTTGAACCACTTTGGGGCTAAATGAATGGGTTCTTATGGAAAACCCTAAAAAAACACTTCTACAATATTTAAATCACTTTGGTGCTAAATGAATGGGTTCTTATGGAAAATCCTAAAAATTACTTCTACACTAATTAAACCACTTATACACTATTTTGAACCACTTTGGGGCTAAATGAATGGGTTCTTATGGAAAACCCTAAAAAACCACTTCTACACTATTTAAATCACTTTGGGGCTAAATGAATGGGTTCTTATGGAAAACCCTAATATAATAAATTTAATGTAAAAGAAAATGAAAACAAATTGAAACTAAACTTAACTAAATGTTTTGTTCGAAATGAAAGTGATTTAAACCACTTTGGTGCTAAATGAATGGGTTCTTATAAAAAACCCTAAAAATTACTTCTACACTAATTAAACCACTTCAACACTATGTTGAACCACTTTGGGGCTAAATGAATGGGTTCTTATGGAAAACCCTAAAAAACCACTTCTACAATATTTAAATCACTTTGGTGCTAAATGAATGGGTTCTTATGGAAAATCCTAAAAATTACTTCTACACTAATTAACACTAGAGCTCCTAGAGAAGCGAAAAATTTCACAGGGCTTGGTAGGGTCCATGTAGCCCACTCCCCTGCTGTGAAGGGATTAACGCCCATTGTCTTGGTAATGCGGTGGAAGCGGCTCACCCCCAGCTCATACGCCTGCCAAAGCACAAGCTGGCTCACCCCCAAGCTCATATGACCAAAACACCAAACGTGATACTTCACGAAAAAGTTGAAGTTACAAGCAGACTGTATGTTACCGATACTACAACAAACGGCAGAAAATTTGTAGACTCGTGTTTCAAAAGTTACAATTCAATCGCACGTAGAGACGACAGTTTCTCTAATGAGTCCCGTCAAACAATAAAAATAAATAAAAATGTTTGAATCTTGCTCTTTGTATATTTCATATACTATACTATATAATATTTGTTGTAATCAAACACTTTCTGTTTCCGCGTTTGAATTCGCGTTTGAAAAGCTAAGAAATTATATGGCGCAATTAGCTTGATGCTAATGTTATATAGGAAATCCCATATCATTGCTAGCGAAAATTAGCATGGTCGCGTTGCATCACTGCATCACTGATAAATGTTGTGATCTAAACAGCAGGCTGGAAAAGGAGAGGAAAAGACAGGAAAACAAATTCATGTGCTCTCTATCTATCTATCTATATATATATATATATATATATATATTTGTGTTAGAAGCATTTGATAGAAGCATTTGTGTTTCTGCTTGTTTGTGATCTAAACAGCAGGCTTGAATCTTGCTCTTTGTACATTTCTCATACTATCTATCTATCTATCTATATTTGTGTTAGAAGCATTTGATAGAAGCATTTGTGTTTCTGCTTGTTTGTGATCTAAACAGCAGGCTTGAATCTTGCTCTTTGTACATTTCTTATACTATCTATCTATATTTGTGTTAGAAGCATTTGATAGAAGCATTTGTGTTTCTGCTTGTTTGTGATCTAAACAGCAGGCTTGAATCTTGCTCTTTGTACATTTCTTATACTATCTATCTATATTTGTGTTAGAAGCATTTGATAGAAGCATTTGTGTTTCTGCTTGTTTGTGATCTAAACAGCAGGCTTGAATCTTGCTCTTTGTACATTTCTCATACTATCTATCTATCTATCTATATTTGTGTTAGAAGCATTTGATAGAAGCATTTGTGTTTCTGCTTGTTTGTGATCTAAACAGCAGGCTTGAATCTTGCTCTTTGTACATTTCTTATACTATCTATCTATCTATATTTGTGTTAGAAGCATTTGATAGAAGCATTTGTGTTTCTGCTTGTTTATGATCTAAACAGCAGGCTTGAATCTTGCTCTTTGTACATTTCTTATACTATCTATCTATCTATATTTGTGTTAGAAGCATTTGATAGAAGCATTTGTGTTTCTGCTTGTTTGTGATCTAAACAGCAGGCTTGAATCTTGCTCTTTGTACATTTCTTATACTACCTCTATCTATCTATCTATCTATCTATCTGTGTTAGAAGCATTTGATAGAAGCATTTGTGTTTCTGCTTGTTTGTGATCTGTGAGACTTCTGTGATCAGAGACTTTCTGGGTGAGGCTGCTGCCTCAGTCTTGCTCTGTGAATTAACATAATAAAGGGTGATGTTTGGCTTTGCTAATTGCTGGCAAGAAGGAGAAGAAGGAGGGGTGATGTCCTCAGAATCCTGAATTCTCAGGAGCTCTAGTGTTAAACCACTTATACACTATTTTGAACCACTTTGGGGCTAAACGAATGGGTTCTTATGGAAAACCCTAAAAAACCACTTCTACACTATTTAAATCACTTTGGGGCTAAATCAATCAATCAAAGTTTATTTGTATAGCGCTTTTAACAACTCAAGTTGTCGCAAAGCAGCTTTACAGGGTTGAATGGGTTCTTATGGAAAACCCTAATATAATAAATTTAGTGTAAAAGAAAATGAAAACAAATTGAAACTAAACTTAACTAAATGTTTTGTTCGAAATGAAAGTGATTTAAACCACTTTGGTGCTAAATGAATGGGTTCTTATGGAAAATCCTAAAAATTACTTCTACACTAATTAAACCACTTCTACACTATTTTGAACCACTTTGGGGCTAAATGAATGGGTTCTTATGGAAAACCCTAAAAAGCCACTTCTACACTATTTAACTAAATGTTTTGTTCGAAATGAAAGTGATTTAAACCACTTTGGTGCTAAATGAATGGGTTCTTATGGAAAACCCTAAAAAACCACTTCTACACTATTTAAATCACTTTGGGGCTAAATGAATGGGTTCTTATGGAAAACCCTAATATAATAAATTTAATGTAAAAGAAAATGAAAACAAATTGAAACTAAACTTAACTAAATGTTTTGTTCGAAATGAAAGTGATTTAAACCACTTTGGTGCTAAATGAATGGGTTCTTATGGAAAATCCTAAAAATTACTTCTACACTAATTAAACCACTTCTACACTATTTTGAACCACTTTGGGGCTAAATGAATGGGTTCTTATGGAAAACCCTAAAAAGCCACTTCTACACTATTTAACTAAATGTTTTGTTCGAAATGAAAGTGATTTAAACCACTTTGGTGCTAAATGAATGGGTTCTTATGGAAAATCCTAAAAATTACTTCTACACTAATTAAACCACTTATACACTATTTTGAACCACTTTGGGGCTAAATGAATGGGTTCTTATGGAAAACCCTAAAAAGCCACTTCTACACTATTTAACTAAATGTTTTGTTCGAAATGAAAGTGATTTAAACCACTTTGGTGCTAAATGAATGGGTTCTTATGGAAAACCCTAAAAAACCACTTCTACACTATTTAAATCACTTTGGGGCTAAATGAATGGGTTCTTATGGAAAACCCTAATATAATAAATTTAATGTAAAAGAAAATGAAAACAAATTGAAACTAAACTTAACTAAATGTTTTGTTCGAAATGAAAGTGATTTAAACCACTTTGGTGCTAAATGAATGGGTTCTTATGGAAAATCCTAAAAATTACTTCTACACTAATTAAACCACTTCTACACTATTTTGAACCACTTTGGGGCTAAATGAATGGGTTCTTATGGAAAACCCTAAAAAGCCACTTCTACACTATTTAACTAAATGTTTTGTTCGAAATGAAAGTGATTTAAACCACTTTGGTGCTAAATGAATGGGTTCTTATGGAAAACCCTAAAAAACCACTTCTACACTATTTAAATCACTTTGGGGCTAAATGAATGGGTTCTTATGGAAAACCCTAATATAATAAATTTAATGTAAAAGAAAATGAAAACAAATTGAAACTAAACTTAACTAAATGTTTTGTTCGAAATGAAAGTGATTTAAACCACTTTGGTGCTAAATGAATGGGTTCTTATGGAAAATCCTAAAAATTACTTCTACACTAATTAAACCACTTCTACACTATTTTGAACCACTTTGGGGCTAAATGAATGGGTTCTTATGGAAAACCCTAAAAAGCCACTTCTACACTATTTAACTAAATGTTTTGTTCGAAATGAAAGTGATTTAAACCACTTTGGTGCTAAATGAATGGGTTCTTATGGAAAATCCTAAAAATTACTTCTACACTAATTAAACCACTTATACACTATTTTGAACCACTTTGGGGCTAAATGAATGGGTTCTTATGGAAAACCCTAAAAAGCCACTTCTACACTATTTAACTAAATGTTTTGTTCGAAATGAAAGTGATTTAAACCACTTTGGTGCTAAATGAATGGGTTCTTATGGAAAACCCTAAAAAACCACTTCTACACTATTTAAATCACTTTGGGGCTAAATGAATGGGTTCTTATGGAAAACCCTAATATAATAAATTTAATGTAAAAGAAAATGAAAACAAATTGAAACTAAACTTAACTAAATGTTTTGTTCGAAATGAAAGTGATTTAAACCACTTTGGTGCTAAATGAATGGGTTCTTATGGAAAATCCTAAAAATTACTTCTACACTAATTAAACCACTTATACACTATTTTGAACCACTTTGGGGCTAAATGAATGGGTTCTTATGGAAAACCCTAAAAAACCACTTCTACACTATTTAAATCACTTTGGGGCTAAATCAATCAATCAAAGATTATTTGTAAAGCGCTTTTAACAACTCAAGTTGTCGCAAAGCAGCTTTACAGGGTTGAATGGGTTCTTATGGAAAACCCTAATATAATAAATTTAATGTAAAAGAAAATGAAAACAAATTGAAACTAAACTTAACTAAATGTTTTGTTCGAAATGAAAGTGATTTAAACCACTTTGGTGCTAAATGAATGGGTTCTTATGGAAAATCCTAAAAATTACTTCTACACTAATTAAACCACTTCTACACTATTTTGAACCACTTTGGGGCTAAATGAATGGGTTCTTATGGAAAACCCTAAAAAGCCACTTCTACACTATTTAACTAAATGTTTTGTTCGAAATGAAAGTGATTTAAACCACTTTGGTGCTAAATGAATGGGTTCTTATGGAAAATCCTAAAAATTACTTCTACACTAATTAAACCACTTATACACTATTTTGAACCACTTTGGGGCTAAATGAATGGGTTCTTATGGAAAACCCTAAAAAGCCACTTCTACACTATTTAACTAAATGTTTTGTTCGAAATGAAAGTGATTTAAACCACTTTGGTGCTAAATGAATGGGTTCTTATGGAAAACCCTAAAAAACCACTTCTACACTATTTAAATCACTTTGGGGCTAAATGAATGGGTTCTTATGGAAAACCCTAATATAATAAATTTAATGTAAAAGAAAATGAAAACAAATTGAAACTAAACTTAACTAAATGTTTTGTTCGAAATGAAAGTGATTTAAACCACTTTGGTGCTAAATGAATGGGTTCTTATAAAAAACCCTAAAAATTACTTCTACACCAATTAAACCACTTCAACACTATTTTGAACCACTTTGGTGCTAAATGAATGGGTTCTTATGGAAAATCCTAAAAATTACTTCTACACTAATTAAACCACTTCTACACTATTTTGAACCACTTTGGGGCTAAATGAATGGGTTCTTATGGAAAACCCTAAAAAGCCACTTCTACACTATTTAACTAAATGTTTTGTTCGAAATGAAAGTGATTTAAACCACTTTGGTGCTAAATGAATGGGTTCTTATGGAAAATCCTAAAAATTACTTCTACACTAATTAAACCACTTATACACTATTTTGAACCACTTTGGGGCTAAATGAATGGGTTCTTATGGAAAACCCTAAAAAGCCACTTCTACACTATTTAACTAAATGTTTTGTTCGAAATGAAAGTGATTTAAACCACTTTGGTGCTAAATGAATGGGTTCTTATGGAAAACCCTAAAAAACCACTTCTACACTATTTAAATCACTTTGGGGCTAAATGAATGGGTTCTTATGGAAAACCCTAATATAATAAATTTAATGTAAAAGAAAATGAAAACAAATTGAAACTAAACTTAACTAAATGTTTTGTTCGAAATGAAAGTGATTTAAACCACTTTGGTGCTAAATGAATGGGTTCTTATAAAAAACCCTAAAAATTACTTCTACACCAATTAAACCACTTCAACACTATTTTGAACCACTTTGGGGCTAAATGAATGGGTTCTTATGGAAAACCCTAAAAAAACACTTCTACAATATTTAAATCACTTTGGTGCTAAATGAATGGGTTCTTATGGAAAATCCTAAAAATTACTTCTACACTAATTAAACCACTTATACACTATTTTGAACCACTTTGGGGCTAAATGAATGGGTTCTTATGGAAAACCCTAAAAAGCCACTTCTACACTATTTAACTAAATGTTTTGTTCGAAATGAAAGTGATTTAAACCACTTTGGTGCTAAATGAATGGGTTCTTATGGAAAACCCTAAAAAAACCACTTCTACACTATTTAAATCACTTTGGGGCTAAATGAATGGGTTCTTATGGAAAACCCTAATATAATAAATTTAATGTAAAAGAAAATGAAAACAAATTGAAACTAAACTTAACTAAATGTTTTGTTCGAAATGAAAGTGATTTAAACCACTTTGGTGCTAAATGAATGGGTTCTTATGGAAAATCCTAAAAATTACTTCTACACTAATTAAACCACTTCTACACTATTTTGAACCACTTTGGGGCTAAATGAATGGGTTCTTATGGAAAACCCTAAAAAACCACTTCTACACTATTTAAATCACTTTGGGGCTAAATCAATCAATCAAAGATTATTTGTAAAGCGCTTTTAACAACTCAAGTTGTCGCAAAGCAGCTTTACAGGGTTGAATGGGTTCTTATGGAAAACCCTAATATAATAAATTTAATGTAAAAGAAAATGAAAACAAATTGAAACTAAACTTAACTAAATGTTTTGTTCGAAATGAAAGTGATTTAAACCACTTTGGTGCTAAATGAATGGGTTCTTATGGAAAATCCTAAAAATTACTTCTACACTAATTAAACCACTTCTACACTATTTTGAACCACTTTGGGGCTAAATGAATGGGTTCTTATGGAAAACCCTAAAAAGCCACTTCTACACTATTTAACTAAATGTTTTGTTCGAAATGAAAGTGATTTAAACCACTTTGGTGCTAAATGAATGGGTTCTTATGGAAAACCCTAAAAAACCACTTCTACACTATTTAAATCACTTTGGGGCTAAATGAATGGGTTCTTATGGAAAACCCTAATATAATAAATTTAATGTAAAAGAAAATGAAAACAAATTGAAACTAAACTTAACTAAATGTTTTGTTCGAAATGAAAGTGATTTAAACCACTTTGGTGCTAAATGAATGGGTTCTTATGGAAAATCCTAAAAATTACTTCTACACTAATTAAACCACTTATACACTATTTTGAACCACTTTGGGGCTAAATGAATGGGTTCTTATGGAAAACCCTAAAAAACCACTTCTACACTATTTAAATCACTTTGGGGCTAAATCAATCAATCAAAGATTATTTGTAAAGCGCTTTTAACAACTCAAGTTGTCGCAAAGCAGCTTTACAGGGTTGAATGGGTTCTTATGGAAAACCCTAATATAATAAATTTAATGTAAAAGAAAATGAAAACAAATTGAAACTAAACTTAACTAAATGTTTTGTTCGAAATGAAAGTGATTTAAACCACTTTGGTGCTAAATGAATGGGTTCTTATGGAAAATCCTAAAAATTACTTCTACACTAATTAAACCACTTCTACACTATTTTGAACCACTTTGGGGCTAAATGAATGGGTTCTTATGGAAAACCCTAAAAAGCCACTTCTACACTATTTAACTAAATGTTTTGTTCGAAATGAAAGTGATTTAAACCACTTTGGTGCTAAATGAATGGGTTCTTATGGAAAACCCTAAAAAACCACTTCTACACTATTTAAATCACTTTGGGGCTAAATGAATGGGTTCTTATGGAAAACCCTAATATAATAAATTTAATGTAAAAGAAAATGAAAACAAATTGAAACTAAACTTAACTAAATGTTTTGTTCGAAATGAAAGTGATTTAAACCACTTTGGTGCTAAATGAATGGGTTCTTATGGAAAATCCTAAAAATTACTTCTACACTAATTAAACCACTTCTACACTATTTTGAACCACTTTGGGGCTAAATGAATGGGTTCTTATGGAAAACCCTAAAAAGCCACTTCTACACTATTTAACTAAATGTTTTGTTCGAAATGAAAGTGATTTAAACCACTTTGGTGCTAAATGAATGGGTTCTTATGGAAAATCCTAAAAATTACTTCTACACTAATTAAACCACTTATACACTATTTTGAACCACTTTGGGGCTAAATGAATGGGTTCTTATGGAAAACCCTAAAAAGCCACTTCTACACTATTTAACTAAATGTTTTGTTCGAAATGAAAGTGATTTAAACCACTTTGGTGCTAAATGAATGGGTTCTTATGGAAAACCCTAAAAAAACCACTTCTACACTATTTAAATCACTTTGGGGCTAAATGAATGGGTTCTTATGGAAAACCCTAATATAATAAATTTAATGTAAAAGAAAATGAAAACAAATTGAAACTAAACTTAACTAAATGTTTTGTTCGAAATGAAAGTGATTTAAACCACTTTGGTGCTAAATGAATGGGTTCTTATGGAAAATCCTAAAAATTACTTCTACACTAATTAAACCACTTATACACTATTTTGAACCACTTTGGGGCTAAATGAATGGGTTCTTATGGAAAACCCTAAAAAACCACTTCTACACTATTTAAATCACTTTGGGGCTAAATCAATCAATCAAAGATTATTTGTAAAGCGCTTTTAACAACTCAAGTTGTCGCAAAGCAGCTTTACAGGGTTGAATGGGTTCTTATGGAAAACCCTAATATAATAAATTTAATGTAAAAGAAAATGAAAACAAATTGAAACTAAACTTAACTAAATGTTTTGTTCGAAATGAAAGTGATTTAAACCACTTTGGTGCTAAATGAATGGGTTCTTATGGAAAATCCTAAAAATTACTTCTACACTAATTAAACCACTTCTACACTATTTTGAACCACTTTGGGGCTAAATGAATGGGTTCTTATGGAAAACCCTAAAAAGCCACTTCTACACTATTTAACTAAATGTTTTGTTCGAAATGAAAGTGATTTAAACCACTTTGGTGCTAAATGAATGGGTTCTTATGGAAAATCCTAAAAATTACTTCTACACTAATTAAACCACTTATACACTATTTTGAACCACTTTGGGGCTAAATGAATGGGTTCTTATGGAAAACCCTAAAAAGCCACTTCTACACTATTTAACTAAATGTTTTGTTCGAAATGAAAGTGATTTAAACCACTTTGGTGCTAAATGAATGGGTTCTTATGGAAAACCCTAAAAAACCACTTCTACACTATTTAAATCACTTTGGGGCTAAATGAATGGGTTCTTATGGAAAACCCTAATATAATAAATTTAATGTAAAAGAAAATGAAAACAAATTGAAACTAAACTTAACTAAATGTTTTGTTCGAAATGAAAGTGATTTAAACCACTTTGGTGCTAAATGAATGGGTTCTTATAAAAAACCCTAAAAATTACTTCTACACCAATTAAACCACTTCAACACTATTTTGAACCACTTTGGGGCTAAATGAATGGGTTCTTATGGAAAACCCTAAAAAAACACTTCTACAATATTTAAATCACTTTGGTGCTAAATGAATGGGTTCTTATGGAAAATCCTAAAAATTACTTCTACACTAATTAAACCACTTATACACTATTTTGAACCACTTTGGGGCTAAATGAATGGGTTCTTATGGAAAACCCTAAAAAACCACTTCTACACTATTTAAATCACTTTGGGGCTAAATGAATGGGTTCTTATGGAAAACCCTAATATAATAAATTTAATGTAAAAGAAAATGAAAACAAATTGAAACTAAACTTAACTAAATGTTTTGTTCGAAATGAAAGTGATTTAAACCACTTTGGTGCTAAATGAATGGGTTCTTATAAAAAACCCTAAAAATTACTTCTACACTAATTAAACCACTTCAACACTATGTTGAACCACTTTGGGGCTAAATGAATGGGTTCTTATGGAAAACCCTAAAAAACCACTTCTACAATATTTAAATCACTTTGGTGCTAAATGAATGGGTTCTTATGGAAAATCCTAAAAATTACTTCTACACTAATTAACACTAGAGCTCCTAGAGAAGCGAAAAATTTCACAGGGCTTGGTAGGGTCCATGTAGCCCACTCCCCTGCTGTGAAGGGATTAACGCCCATTGTCTTGGTAATGCGGTGGAAGCGGCTCACCCCCAGCTCATACGCCTGCCAAAGCACAAGCTGGCTCACCCCCAAGCTCATATGACCAAAACACCAAACGTGATACTTCACGAAAAAGTTGAAGTTACAAGCAGACTGTATGTTACCGATACTACAACAAACGGCAGAAAATTTGTAGACTCGTGTTTCAAAAGTTACAATTCAATCGCACGTAGAGACGACAGTTTCTCTAATGAGTCCCGTCAAACAATAAAAATAAATAAAAATGTTTGAATCTTGCTCTTTGTATATTTCATATACTATACTATATAATATTTGTTGTAATCAAACACTTTCTGTTTCCGCGTTTGAATTCGCGTTTGAAAAGCTAAGAAATTATATGGCGCAATTAGCTTGATGCTAATGTTATATAGGAAATCCCATATCATTGCTAGCGAAAATTAGCATGGTCGCGTTGCATCACTGCATCACTGATAAATGTTGTGATCTAAACAGCAGGCTGGAAAAGGAGAGGAAAAGACAGGAAAACAAATTCATGTGCTCTCTATCTATCTATCTATATATATATATATATATATATATTTGTGTTAGAAGCATTTGATAGAAGCATTTGTGTTTCTGCTTGTTTGTGATCTAAACAGCAGGCTTGAATCTTGCTCTTTGTACATTTCTCATACTATCTATCTATCTATCTATATTTGTGTTAGAAGCATTTGATAGAAGCATTTGTGTTTCTGCTTGTTTGTGATCTAAACAGCAGGCTTGAATCTTGCTCTTTGTACATTTCTTATACTATCTATCTATATTTGTGTTAGAAGCATTTGATAGAAGCATTTGTGTTTCTGCTTGTTTGTGATCTAAACAGCAGGCTTGAATCTTGCTCTTTGTACATTTCTTATACTATCTATCTATATTTGTGTTAGAAGCATTTGATAGAAGCATTTGTGTTTCTGCTTGTTTGTGATCTAAACAGCAGGCTTGAATCTTGCTCTTTGTACATTTCTCATACTATCTATCTATCTATCTATATTTGTGTTAGAAGCATTTGATAGAAGCATTTGTGTTTCTGCTTGTTTGTGATCTAAACAGCAGGCTTGAATCTTGCTCTTTGTACATTTCTTATACTATCTATCTATCTATATTTGTGTTAGAAGCATTTGATAGAAGCATTTGTGTTTCTGCTTGTTTATGATCTAAACAGCAGGCTTGAATCTTGCTCTTTGTACATTTCTTATACTATCTATCTATCTATATTTGTGTTAGAAGCATTTGATAGAAGCATTTGTGTTTCTGCTTGTTTGTGATCTAAACAGCAGGCTTGAATCTTGCTCTTTGTACATTTCTTATACTACCTCTATCTATCTATCTATCTATCTATCTGTGTTAGAAGCATTTGATAGAAGCATTTGTGTTTCTGCTTGTTTGTGATCTGTGAGACTTCTGTGATCAGAGACTTTCTGGGTGAGGCTGCTGCCTCAGTCTTGCTCTGTGAATTAACATAATAAAGGGTGATGTTTGGCTTTGCTAATTGCTGGCAAGAAGGAGAAGAAGGAGGGGTGATGTCCTCAGAATCCTGAATTCTCAGGAGCTCTAGTGTTAAACCACTTATACACTATTTTGAACCACTTTGGGGCTAAACGAATGGGTTCTTATGGAAAACCCTAAAAAACCACTTCTACACTATTTAAATCACTTTGGGGCTAAATCAATCAATCAAAGTTTATTTGTATAGCGCTTTTAACAACTCAAGTTGTCGCAAAGCAGCTTTACAGGGTTGAATGGGTTCTTATGGAAAACCCTAATATAATAAATTTAGTGTAAAAGAAAATGAAAACAAATTGAAACTAAACTTAACTAAATGTTTTGTTCGAAATGAAAGTGATTTAAACCACTTTGGTGCTAAATGAATGGGTTCTTATGGAAAATCCTAAAAATTACTTCTACACTAATTAAACCACTTCTACACTATTTTGAACCACTTTGGGGCTAAATGAATGGGTTCTTATGGAAAACCCTAAAAAGCCACTTCTACACTATTTAACTAAATGTTTTGTTCGAAATGAAAGTGATTTAAACCACTTTGGTGCTAAATGAATGGGTTCTTATGGAAAACCCTAAAAAACCACTTCTACACTATTTAAATCACTTTGGGGCTAAATGAATGGGTTCTTATGGAAAACCCTAATATAATAAATTTAATGTAAAAGAAAATGAAAACAAATTGAAACTAAACTTAACTAAATGTTTTGTTCGAAATGAAAGTGATTTAAACCACTTTGGTGCTAAATGAATGGGTTCTTATGGAAAATCCTAAAAATTACTTCTACACTAATTAAACCACTTCTACACTATTTTGAACCACTTTGGGGCTAAATGAATGGGTTCTTATGGAAAACCCTAAAAAGCCACTTCTACACTATTTAACTAAATGTTTTGTTCGAAATGAAAGTGATTTAAACCACTTTGGTGCTAAATGAATGGGTTCTTATGGAAAATCCTAAAAATTACTTCTACACTAATTAAACCACTTATACACTATTTTGAACCACTTTGGGGCTAAATGAATGGGTTCTTATGGAAAACCCTAAAAAGCCACTTCTACACTATTTAACTAAATGTTTTGTTCGAAATGAAAGTGATTTAAACCACTTTGGTGCTAAATGAATGGGTTCTTATGGAAAACCCTAAAAAACCACTTCTACACTATTTAAATCACTTTGGGGCTAAATGAATGGGTTCTTATGGAAAACCCTAATATAATAAATTTAATGTAAAAGAAAATGAAAACAAATTGAAACTAAACTTAACTAAATGTTTTGTTCGAAATGAAAGTGATTTAAACCACTTTGGTGCTAAATGAATGGGTTCTTATGGAAAATCCTAAAAATTACTTCTACACTAATTAAACCACTTCTACACTATTTTGAACCACTTTGGGGCTAAATGAATGGGTTCTTATGGAAAACCCTAAAAAGCCACTTCTACACTATTTAACTAAATGTTTTGTTCGAAATGAAAGTGATTTAAACCACTTTGGTGCTAAATGAATGGGTTCTTATGGAAAATCCTAAAAATTACTTCTACACTAATTAAACCACTTATACACTATTTTGAACCACTTTGGGGCTAAATGAATGGGTTCTTATGGAAAACCCTAAAAAGCCACTTCTACACTATTTAACTAAATGTTTTGTTCGAAATGAAAGTGATTTAAACCACTTTGGTGCTAAATGAATGGGTTCTTATGGAAAACCCTAAAAAACCACTTCTACACTATTTAAATCACTTTGGGGCTAAATGAATGGGTTCTTATGGAAAACCCTAATATAATAAATTTAATGTAAAAGAAAATGAAAACAAATTGAAACTAAACTTAACTAAATGTTTTGTTCGAAATGAAAGTGATTTAAACCACTTTGGTGCTAAATGAATGGGTTCTTATGGAAAATCCTAAAAATTACTTCTACACTAATTAAACCACTTATACACTATTTTGAACCACTTTGGGGCTAAATGAATGGGTTCTTATGGAAAACCCTAAAAAACCACTTCTACACTATTTAAATCACTTTGGGGCTAAATCAATCAATCAAAGATTATTTGTAAAGCGCTTTTAACAACTCAAGTTGTCGCAAAGCAGCTTTACAGGGTTGAATGGGTTCTTATGGAAAACCCTAATATAATAAATTTAATGTAAAAGAAAATGAAAACAAATTGAAACTAAACTTAACTAAATGTTTTGTTCGAAATGAAAGTGATTTAAACCACTTTGGTGCTAAATGAATGGGTTCTTATGGAAAATCCTAAAAATTACTTCTACACTAATTAAACCACTTCTACACTATTTTGAACCACTTTGGGGCTAAATGAATGGGTTCTTATGGAAAACCCTAAAAAGCCACTTCTACACTATTTAACTAAATGTTTTGTTCGAAATGAAAGTGATTTAAACCACTTTGGTGCTAAATGAATGGGTTCTTATGGAAAATCCTAAAAATTACTTCTACACTAATTAAACCACTTATACACTATTTTGAACCACTTTGGGGCTAAATGAATGGGTTCTTATGGAAAACCCTAAAAAGCCACTTCTACACTATTTAACTAAATGTTTTGTTCGAAATGAAAGTGATTTAAACCACTTTGGTGCTAAATGAATGGGTTCTTATGGAAAACCCTAAAAAACCACTTCTACACTATTTAAATCACTTTGGGGCTAAATGAATGGGTTCTTATGGAAAACCCTAATATAATAAATTTAATGTAAAAGAAAATGAAAACAAATTGAAACTAAACTTAACTAAATGTTTTGTTCGAAATGAAAGTGATTTAAACCACTTTGGTGCTAAATGAATGGGTTCTTATAAAAAACCCTAAAAATTACTTCTACACCAATTAAACCACTTCAACACTATTTTGAACCACTTTGGTGCTAAATGAATGGGTTCTTATGGAAAATCCTAAAAATTACTTCTACACTAATTAAACCACTTCTACACTATTTTGAACCACTTTGGGGCTAAATGAATGGGTTCTTATGGAAAACCCTAAAAAGCCACTTCTACACTATTTAACTAAATGTTTTGTTCGAAATGAAAGTGATTTAAACCACTTTGGTGCTAAATGAATGGGTTCTTATGGAAAATCCTAAAAATTACTTCTACACTAATTAAACCACTTATACACTATTTTGAACCACTTTGGGGCTAAATGAATGGGTTCTTATGGAAAACCCTAAAAAGCCACTTCTACACTATTTAACTAAATGTTTTGTTCGAAATGAAAGTGATTTAAACCACTTTGGTGCTAAATGAATGGGTTCTTATGGAAAACCCTAAAAAACCACTTCTACACTATTTAAATCACTTTGGGGCTAAATGAATGGGTTCTTATGGAAAACCCTAATATAATAAATTTAATGTAAAAGAAAATGAAAACAAATTGAAACTAAACTTAACTAAATGTTTTGTTCGAAATGAAAGTGATTTAAACCACTTTGGTGCTAAATGAATGGGTTCTTATAAAAAACCCTAAAAATTACTTCTACACCAATTAAACCACTTCAACACTATTTTGAACCACTTTGGGGCTAAATGAATGGGTTCTTATGGAAAACCCTAAAAAAACACTTCTACAATATTTAAATCACTTTGGTGCTAAATGAATGGGTTCTTATGGAAAATCCTAAAAATTACTTCTACACTAATTAAACCACTTATACACTATTTTGAACCACTTTGGGGCTAAATGAATGGGTTCTTATGGAAAACCCTAAAAAGCCACTTCTACACTATTTAACTAAATGTTTTGTTCGAAATGAAAGTGATTTAAACCACTTTGGTGCTAAATGAATGGGTTCTTATGGAAAACCCTAAAAAAACCACTTCTACACTATTTAAATCACTTTGGGGCTAAATGAATGGGTTCTTATGGAAAACCCTAATATAATAAATTTAATGTAAAAGAAAATGAAAACAAATTGAAACTAAACTTAACTAAATGTTTTGTTCGAAATGAAAGTGATTTAAACCACTTTGGTGCTAAATGAATGGGTTCTTATGGAAAATCCTAAAAATTACTTCTACACTAATTAAACCACTTCTACACTATTTTGAACCACTTTGGGGCTAAATGAATGGGTTCTTATGGAAAACCCTAAAAAACCACTTCTACACTATTTAAATCACTTTGGGGCTAAATCAATCAATCAAAGATTATTTGTAAAGCGCTTTTAACAACTCAAGTTGTCGCAAAGCAGCTTTACAGGGTTGAATGGGTTCTTATGGAAAACCCTAATATAATAAATTTAATGTAAAAGAAAATGAAAACAAATTGAAACTAAACTTAACTAAATGTTTTGTTCGAAATGAAAGTGATTTAAACCACTTTGGTGCTAAATGAATGGGTTCTTATGGAAAATCCTAAAAATTACTTCTACACTAATTAAACCACTTCTACACTATTTTGAACCACTTTGGGGCTAAATGAATGGGTTCTTATGGAAAACCCTAAAAAGCCACTTCTACACTATTTAACTAAATGTTTTGTTCGAAATGAAAGTGATTTAAACCACTTTGGTGCTAAATGAATGGGTTCTTATGGAAAACCCTAAAAAACCACTTCTACACTATTTAAATCACTTTGGGGCTAAATGAATGGGTTCTTATGGAAAACCCTAATATAATAAATTTAATGTAAAAGAAAATGAAAACAAATTGAAACTAAACTTAACTAAATGTTTTGTTCGAAATGAAAGTGATTTAAACCACTTTGGTGCTAAATGAATGGGTTCTTATGGAAAATCCTAAAAATTACTTCTACACTAATTAAACCACTTCTACACTATTTTGAACCACTTTGGGGCTAAATGAATGGGTTCTTATGGAAAACCCTAAAAAGCCACTTCTACACTATTTAACTAAATGTTTTGTTCGAAATGAAAGTGATTTAAACCACTTTGGTGCTAAATGAATGGGTTCTTATGGAAAACCCTAAAAAAACCACTTCTACACTATTTAAATCACTTTGGGGCTAAATGAATGGGTTCTTATGGAAAACCCTAATATAATAAATTTAATGTAAAAGAAAATGAAAACAAATTGAAACTAAACTTAACTAAATGTTTTGTTCGAAATGAAAGTGATTTAAACCACTTTGGTGCTAAATGAATGGGTTCTTATGGAAAATCCTAAAAATTACTTCTACACTAATTAAACCACTTCTACACTATTTTGAACCACTTTGGGGCTAAATGAATGGGTTCTTATGGAAAACCCTAAAAAGCCACTTCTACACTATTTAACTAAATGTTTTGTTCGAAATGAAAGTGATTTAAACCACTTTGGTGCTAAATGAATGGGTTCTTATGGAAAACCCTAAAAAGCCACTTCTACACTATTTAACTAAATGTTTTGTTCGAAATGAAAGTGATTTAAACCACTTTGGTGCTAAATGAATGGGTTCTTATGGAAAATCCTAAAAATTACTTCTACACTAATTAAACCACTTCTACACTATTTTGAACCACTTTGGGGCTAAATGAATGGGTTCTTATGGAAAACCCTAAAAAACCACTTCTACACTATTTAAATCACTTTGGGGCTAAATCAATCAATCAAAGATTATTTGTAAAGCGCTTTTAACAACTCAAGTTGTCGCAAAGCAGCTTTACAGGGTTGAATGGGTTCTTATGGAAAACCCTAATATAATAAATTTAATGTAAAAGAAAATGAAAACAAATTGAAACTAAACTTAACTAAATGTTTTGTTCGAAATGAAAGTGATTTAAACCACTTTGGTGCTAAATGAATGGGTTCTTATGGAAAATCCTAAAAATTACTTCTACACTAATTAAACCACTTCTACACTATTTTGAACCACTTTGGGGCTAAATGAATGGGTTCTTATGGAAAACCCTAAAAAGCCACTTCTACACTATTTAACTAAATGTTTTGTTCGAAATGAAAGTGATTTAAACCACTTTGGTGCTAAATGAATGGGTTCTTATGGAAAACCCTAAAAAGCCACTTCTACACTATTTAACTAAATGTTTTGTTCGAAATGAAAGTGATTTAAACCACTTTGGTGCTAAATGAATGGGTTCTTATGGAAAATCCTAAAAATTACTTCTACACTAATTAAACCACTTCTACACTATTTTGAACCACTTTGGGGCTAAATGAATGGGTTCTTATGGAAAACCCTAAAAAACCACTTCTACACTATTTAAATCACTTTGGGGCTAAATCAATCAATCAAAGATTATTTGTAAAGCGCTTTTAACAACTCAAGTTGTCGCAAAGCAGCTTTACAGGGTTGAATGGGTTCTTATGGAAAACCCTAATATAATAAATTTAATGTAAAAGAAAATGAAAACAAATTGAAACTAAACTTAACTAAATGTTTTGTTCGAAATGAAAGTGATTTAAACCACTTTGGTGCTAAATGAATGGGTTCTTATGGAAAATCCTAAAAATTACTTCTACACTAATTAAACCACTTCTACACTATTTTGAACCACTTTGGGGCTAAATGAATGGGTTCTTATGGAAAACCCTAAAAAGCCACTTCTACACTATTTAACTAAATGTTTTGTTCGAAATGAAAGTGATTTAAACCACTTTGGTGCTAAATGAATGGGTTCTTATGGAAAACCCTAAAAAACCACTTCTACACTATTTAAATCACTTTGGGGCTAAATGAATGGGTTCTTATGGAAAACCCTAATATAATAAATTTAATGTAAAAGAAAATGAAAACAAATTGAAACTAAACTTAACTAAATGTTTTGTTCGAAATGAAAGTGATTTAAACCACTTTGGTGCTAAATGAATGGGTTCTTATGGAAAATCCTAAAAATTACTTCTACACTAATTAAACCACTTCTACACTATTTTGAACCACTTTGGGGCTAAATGAATGGGTTCTTATGGAAAACCCTAAAAAGCCACTTCTACACTATTTAACTAAATGTTTTGTTCGAAATGAAAGTGATTTAAACCACTTTGGTGCTAAATGAATGGGTTCTTATGGAAAATCCTAAAAATTACTTCTACACTAATTAAACCACTTATACACTATTTTGAACCACTTTGGGGCTAAATGAATGGGTTCTTATGGAAAACCCTAAAAAGCCACTTCTACACTATTTAACTAAATGTTTTGTTCGAAATGAAAGTGATTTAAACCACTTTGGTGCTAAATGAATGGGTTCTTATGGAAAACCCTAAAAAAACCACTTCTACACTATTTAAATCACTTTGGGGCTAAATGAATGGGTTCTTATGGAAAACCCTAATATAATAAATTTAATGTAAAAGAAAATGAAAACAAATTGAAACTAAACTTAACTAAATGTTTTGTTCGAAATGAAAGTGATTTAAACCACTTTGGTGCTAAATGAATGGGTTCTTATGGAAAATCCTAAAAATTACTTCTACACTAATTAAACCACTTATACACTATTTTGGATCCTAAATATCCAAAATAGTAATAGAAAATGGGTTCTTATGGAAACTAACCCTAACCCTAACCCTAACCCTAACCCTAACCCTAACCCTAACCCTAACCACTTATACACTATTTTGAACCACTTTGGGGCTAAACGAATGGGTTCTTATGGAAAACCCTAAAAAACCACTTCTACACTATTTAAATCACTTTGGGGCTAAATCAATCAATCAAAGTTTATTTGTATAGCGCTTTTAACAACTCAAGTTGTCGCAAAGCAGCTTTACAGGGTTGAATGGGTTCTTATGGAAAACCCTAATATAATAAATTTAGTGTAAAAGAAAATGAAAACAAATTGAAACTAAACTTAACTAAATGTTTTGTTCGAAATGAAAGTGATTTAAACCACTTTGGTGCTAAATGAATGGGTTCTTATGGAAAATCCTAAAAATTACTTCTACACTAATTAAACCACTTCTACACTATTTTGAACCACTTTGGGGCTAAATGAATGGGTTCTTATGGAAAACCCTAAAAAGCCACTTCTACACTATTTAACTAAATGTTTTGTTCGAAATGAAAGTGATTTAAACCACTTTGGTGCTAAATGAATGGGTTCTTATGGAAAACCCTAAAAAACCACTTCTACACTATTTAAATCACTTTGGGGCTAAATGAATGGGTTCTTATGGAAAACCCTAATATAATAAATTTAATGTAAAAGAAAATGAAAACAAATTGAAACTAAACTTAACTAAATGTTTTGTTCGAAATGAAAGTGATTTAAACCACTTTGGTGCTAAATGAATGGGTTCTTATGGAAAATCCTAAAAATTACTTCTACACTAATTAAACCACTTCTACACTATTTTGAACCACTTTGGGGCTAAATGAATGGGTTCTTATGGAAAACCCTAAAAAGCCACTTCTACACTATTTAACTAAATGTTTTGTTCGAAATGAAAGTGATTTAAACCACTTTGGTGCTAAATGAATGGGTTCTTATGGAAAATCCTAAAAATTACTTCTACACTAATTAAACCACTTATACACTATTTTGAACCACTTTGGGGCTAAATGAATGGGTTCTTATGGAAAACCCTAAAAAGCCACTTCTACACTATTTAACTAAATGTTTTGTTCGAAATGAAAGTGATTTAAACCACTTTGGTGCTAAATGAATGGGTTCTTATGGAAAACCCTAAAAAACCACTTCTACACTATTTAAATCACTTTGGGGCTAAATGAATGGGTTCTTATGGAAAACCCTAATATAATAAATTTAATGTAAAAGAAAATGAAAACAAATTGAAACTAAACTTAACTAAATGTTTTGTTCGAAATGAAAGTGATTTAAACCACTTTGGTGCTAAATGAATGGGTTCTTATGGAAAATCCTAAAAATTACTTCTACACTAATTAAACCACTTCTACACTATTTTGAACCACTTTGGGGCTAAATGAATGGGTTCTTATGGAAAACCCTAAAAAGCCACTTCTACACTATTTAACTAAATGTTTTGTTCGAAATGAAAGTGATTTAAACCACTTTGGTGCTAAATGAATGGGTTCTTATGGAAAACCCTAAAAAACCACTTCTACACTATTTAAATCACTTTGGGGCTAAATGAATGGGTTCTTATGGAAAACCCTAATATAATAAATTTAATGTAAAAGAAAATGAAAACAAATTGAAACTAAACTTAACTAAATGTTTTGTTCGAAATGAAAGTGATTTAAACCACTTTGGTGCTAAATGAATGGGTTCTTATGGAAAATCCTAAAAATTACTTCTACACTAATTAAACCACTTCTACACTATTTTGAACCACTTTGGGGCTAAATGAATGGGTTCTTATGGAAAACCCTAAAAAGCCACTTCTACACTATTTAACTAAATGTTTTGTTCGAAATGAAAGTGATTTAAACCACTTTGGTGCTAAATGAATGGGTTCTTATGGAAAATCCTAAAAATTACTTCTACACTAATTAAACCACTTATACACTATTTTGAACCACTTTGGGGCTAAATGAATGGGTTCTTATGGAAAACCCTAAAAAGCCACTTCTACACTATTTAACTAAATGTTTTGTTCGAAATGAAAGTGATTTAAACCACTTTGGTGCTAAATGAATGGGTTCTTATGGAAAACCCTAAAAAACCACTTCTACACTATTTAAATCACTTTGGGGCTAAATGAATGGGTTCTTATGGAAAACCCTAATATAATAAATTTAATGTAAAAGAAAATGAAAACAAATTGAAACTAAACTTAACTAAATGTTTTGTTCGAAATGAAAGTGATTTAAACCACTTTGGTGCTAAATGAATGGGTTCTTATGGAAAATCCTAAAAATTACTTCTACACTAATTAAACCACTTATACACTATTTTGAACCACTTTGGGGCTAAATGAATGGGTTCTTATGGAAAACCCTAAAAAACCACTTCTACACTATTTAAATCACTTTGGGGCTAAATCAATCAATCAAAGATTATTTGTAAAGCGCTTTTAACAACTCAAGTTGTCGCAAAGCAGCTTTACAGGGTTGAATGGGTTCTTATGGAAAACCCTAATATAATAAATTTAATGTAAAAGAAAATGAAAACAAATTGAAACTAAACTTAACTAAATGTTTTGTTCGAAATGAAAGTGATTTAAACCACTTTGGTGCTAAATGAATGGGTTCTTATGGAAAATCCTAAAAATTACTTCTACACTAATTAAACCACTTCTACACTATTTTGAACCACTTTGGGGCTAAATGAATGGGTTCTTATGGAAAACCCTAAAAAGCCACTTCTACACTATTTAACTAAATGTTTTGTTCGAAATGAAAGTGATTTAAACCACTTTGGTGCTAAATGAATGGGTTCTTATGGAAAATCCTAAAAATTACTTCTACACTAATTAAACCACTTATACACTATTTTGAACCACTTTGGGGCTAAATGAATGGGTTCTTATGGAAAACCCTAAAAAGCCACTTCTACACTATTTAACTAAATGTTTTGTTCGAAATGAAAGTGATTTAAACCACTTTGGTGCTAAATGAATGGGTTCTTATGGAAAACCCTAAAAAACCACTTCTACACTATTTAAATCACTTTGGGGCTAAATGAATGGGTTCTTATGGAAAACCCTAATATAATAAATTTAATGTAAAAGAAAATGAAAACAAATTGAAACTAAACTTAACTAAATGTTTTGTTCGAAATGAAAGTGATTTAAACCACTTTGGTGCTAAATGAATGGGTTCTTATAAAAAACCCTAAAAATTACTTCTACACCAATTAAACCACTTCAACACTATTTTGAACCACTTTGGTGCTAAATGAATGGGTTCTTATGGAAAATCCTAAAAATTACTTCTACACTAATTAAACCACTTCTACACTATTTTGAACCACTTTGGGGCTAAATGAATGGGTTCTTATGGAAAACCCTAAAAAGCCACTTCTACACTATTTAACTAAATGTTTTGTTCGAAATGAAAGTGATTTAAACCACTTTGGTGCTAAATGAATGGGTTCTTATGGAAAATCCTAAAAATTACTTCTACACTAATTAAACCACTTATACACTATTTTGAACCACTTTGGGGCTAAATGAATGGGTTCTTATGGAAAACCCTAAAAAGCCACTTCTACACTATTTAACTAAATGTTTTGTTCGAAATGAAAGTGATTTAAACCACTTTGGTGCTAAATGAATGGGTTCTTATGGAAAACCCTAAAAAACCACTTCTACACTATTTAAATCACTTTGGGGCTAAATGAATGGGTTCTTATGGAAAACCCTAATATAATAAATTTAATGTAAAAGAAAATGAAAACAAATTGAAACTAAACTTAACTAAATGTTTTGTTCGAAATGAAAGTGATTTAAACCACTTTGGTGCTAAATGAATGGGTTCTTATAAAAAACCCTAAAAATTACTTCTACACCAATTAAACCACTTCAACACTATTTTGAACCACTTTGGGGCTAAATGAATGGGTTCTTATGGAAAACCCTAAAAAAACACTTCTACAATATTTAAATCACTTTGGTGCTAAATGAATGGGTTCTTATGGAAAATCCTAAAAATTACTTCTACACTAATTAAACCACTTATACACTATTTTGAACCACTTTGGGGCTAAATGAATGGGTTCTTATGGAAAACCCTAAAAAGCCACTTCTACACTATTTAACTAAATGTTTTGTTCGAAATGAAAGTGATTTAAACCACTTTGGTGCTAAATGAATGGGTTCTTATGGAAAACCCTAAAAAAACCACTTCTACACTATTTAAATCACTTTGGGGCTAAATGAATGGGTTCTTATGGAAAACCCTAATATAATAAATTTAATGTAAAAGAAAATGAAAACAAATTGAAACTAAACTTAACTAAATGTTTTGTTCGAAATGAAAGTGATTTAAACCACTTTGGTGCTAAATGAATGGGTTCTTATGGAAAATCCTAAAAATTACTTCTACACTAATTAAACCACTTCTACACTATTTTGAACCACTTTGGGGCTAAATGAATGGGTTCTTATGGAAAACCCTAAAAAACCACTTCTACACTATTTAAATCACTTTGGGGCTAAATCAATCAATCAAAGATTATTTGTAAAGCGCTTTTAACAACTCAAGTTGTCGCAAAGCAGCTTTACAGGGTTGAATGGGTTCTTATGGAAAACCCTAATATAATAAATTTAATGTAAAAGAAAATGAAAACAAATTGAAACTAAACTTAACTAAATGTTTTGTTCGAAATGAAAGTGATTTAAACCACTTTGGTGCTAAATGAATGGGTTCTTATGGAAAATCCTAAAAATTACTTCTACACTAATTAAACCACTTCTACACTATTTTGAACCACTTTGGGGCTAAATGAATGGGTTCTTATGGAAAACCCTAAAAAGCCACTTCTACACTATTTAACTAAATGTTTTGTTCGAAATGAAAGTGATTTAAACCACTTTGGTGCTAAATGAATGGGTTCTTATGGAAAACCCTAAAAAACCACTTCTACACTATTTAAATCACTTTGGGGCTAAATGAATGGGTTCTTATGGAAAACCCTAATATAATAAATTTAATGTAAAAGAAAATGAAAACAAATTGAAACTAAACTTAACTAAATGTTTTGTTCGAAATGAAAGTGATTTAAACCACTTTGGTGCTAAATGAATGGGTTCTTATGGAAAATCCTAAAAATTACTTCTACACTAATTAAACCACTTCTACACTATTTTGAACCACTTTGGGGCTAAATGAATGGGTTCTTATGGAAAACCCTAAAAAGCCACTTCTACACTATTTAACTAAATGTTTTGTTCGAAATGAAAGTGATTTAAACCACTTTGGTGCTAAATGAATGGGTTCTTATGGAAAACCCTAAAAAAACCACTTCTACACTATTTAAATCACTTTGGGGCTAAATGAATGGGTTCTTATGGAAAACCCTAATATAATAAATTTAATGTAAAAGAAAATGAAAACAAATTGAAACTAAACTTAACTAAATGTTTTGTTCGAAATGAAAGTGATTTAAACCACTTTGGTGCTAAATGAATGGGTTCTTATGGAAAATCCTAAAAATTACTTCTACACTAATTAAACCACTTCTACACTATTTTGAACCACTTTGGGGCTAAATGAATGGGTTCTTATGGAAAACCCTAAAAAGCCACTTCTACACTATTTAACTAAATGTTTTGTTCGAAATGAAAGTGATTTAAACCACTTTGGTGCTAAATGAATGGGTTCTTATGGAAAACCCTAAAAAGCCACTTCTACACTATTTAACTAAATGTTTTGTTCGAAATGAAAGTGATTTAAACCACTTTGGTGCTAAATGAATGGGTTCTTATGGAAAATCCTAAAAATTACTTCTACACTAATTAAACCACTTCTACACTATTTTGAACCACTTTGGGGCTAAATGAATGGGTTCTTATGGAAAACCCTAAAAAACCACTTCTACACTATTTAAATCACTTTGGGGCTAAATCAATCAATCAAAGATTATTTGTAAAGCGCTTTTAACAACTCAAGTTGTCGCAAAGCAGCTTTACAGGGTTGAATGGGTTCTTATGGAAAACCCTAATATAATAAATTTAATGTAAAAGAAAATGAAAACAAATTGAAACTAAACTTAACTAAATGTTTTGTTCGAAATGAAAGTGATTTAAACCACTTTGGTGCTAAATGAATGGGTTCTTATGGAAAATCCTAAAAATTACTTCTACACTAATTAAACCACTTCTACACTATTTTGAACCACTTTGGGGCTAAATGAATGGGTTCTTATGGAAAACCCTAAAAAGCCACTTCTACACTATTTAACTAAATGTTTTGTTCGAAATGAAAGTGATTTAAACCACTTTGGTGCTAAATGAATGGGTTCTTATGGAAAACCCTAAAAAGCCACTTCTACACTATTTAACTAAATGTTTTGTTCGAAATGAAAGTGATTTAAACCACTTTGGTGCTAAATGAATGGGTTCTTATGGAAAATCCTAAAAATTACTTCTACACTAATTAAACCACTTCTACACTATTTTGAACCACTTTGGGGCTAAATGAATGGGTTCTTATGGAAAACCCTAAAAAACCACTTCTACACTATTTAAATCACTTTGGGGCTAAATCAATCAATCAAAGATTATTTGTAAAGCGCTTTTAACAACTCAAGTTGTCGCAAAGCAGCTTTACAGGGTTGAATGGGTTCTTATGGAAAACCCTAATATAATAAATTTAATGTAAAAGAAAATGAAAACAAATTGAAACTAAACTTAACTAAATGTTTTGTTCGAAATGAAAGTGATTTAAACCACTTTGGTGCTAAATGAATGGGTTCTTATGGAAAATCCTAAAAATTACTTCTACACTAATTAAACCACTTCTACACTATTTTGAACCACTTTGGGGCTAAATGAATGGGTTCTTATGGAAAACCCTAAAAAGCCACTTCTACACTATTTAACTAAATGTTTTGTTCGAAATGAAAGTGATTTAAACCACTTTGGTGCTAAATGAATGGGTTCTTATGGAAAACCCTAAAAAACCACTTCTACACTATTTAAATCACTTTGGGGCTAAATGAATGGGTTCTTATGGAAAACCCTAATATAATAAATTTAATGTAAAAGAAAATGAAAACAAATTGAAACTAAACTTAACTAAATGTTTTGTTCGAAATGAAAGTGATTTAAACCACTTTGGTGCTAAATGAATGGGTTCTTATGGAAAATCCTAAAAATTACTTCTACACTAATTAAACCACTTCTACACTATTTTGAACCACTTTGGGGCTAAATGAATGGGTTCTTATGGAAAACCCTAAAAAGCCACTTCTACACTATTTAACTAAATGTTTTGTTCGAAATGAAAGTGATTTAAACCACTTTGGTGCTAAATGAATGGGTTCTTATGGAAAATCCTAAAAATTACTTCTACACTAATTAAACCACTTATACACTATTTTGAACCACTTTGGGGCTAAATGAATGGGTTCTTATGGAAAACCCTAAAAAGCCACTTCTACACTATTTAACTAAATGTTTTGTTCGAAATGAAAGTGATTTAAACCACTTTGGTGCTAAATGAATGGGTTCTTATGGAAAACCCTAAAAAAACCACTTCTACACTATTTAAATCACTTTGGGGCTAAATGAATGGGTTCTTATGGAAAACCCTAATATAATAAATTTAATGTAAAAGAAAATGAAAACAAATTGAAACTAAACTTAACTAAATGTTTTGTTCGAAATGAAAGTGATTTAAACCACTTTGGTGCTAAATGAATGGGTTCTTATGGAAAATCCTAAAAATTACTTCTACACTAATTAAACCACTTATACACTATTTTGAACCACTTTGGGGCTAAATGAATGGGTTCTTATGGAAAACCCTAAAAAACCACTTCTACACTATTTAAATCACTTTGGGGCTAAATCAATCAATCAAAGATTATTTGTAAAGCGCTTTTAACAACTCAAGTTGTCGCAAAGCAGCTTTACAGGGTTGAATGGGTTCTTATGGAAAACCCTAATATAATAAATTTAATGTAAAAGAAAATGAAAACAAATTGAAACTAAACTTAACTAAATGTTTTGTTCGAAATGAAAGTGATTTAAACCACTTTGGTGCTAAATGAATGGGTTCTTATGGAAAATCCTAAAAATTACTTCTACACTAATTAAACCACTTCTACACTATTTTGAACCACTTTGGGGCTAAATGAATGGGTTCTTATGGAAAACCCTAAAAAGCCACTTCTACACTATTTAACTAAATGTTTTGTTCGAAATGAAAGTGATTTAAACCACTTTGGTGCTAAATGAATGGGTTCTTATGGAAAACCCTAAAAAGCCACTTCTACACTATTTAACTAAATGTTTTGTTCGAAATGAAAGTGATTTAAACCACTTTGGTGCTAAATGAATGGGTTCTTATGGAAAATCCTAAAAATTACTTCTACACTAATTAAACCACTTCTACACTATTTTGAACCACTTTGGGGCTAAATGAATGGGTTCTTATGGAAAACCCTAAAAAACCACTTCTACACTATTTAAATCACTTTGGGGCTAAATCAATCAATCAAAGATTATTTGTAAAGCGCTTTTAACAACTCAAGTTGTCGCAAAGCAGCTTTACAGGGTTGAATGGGTTCTTATGGAAAACCCTAATATAATAAATTTAATGTAAAAGAAAATGAAAACAAATTGAAACTAAACTTAACTAAATGTTTTGTTCGAAATGAAAGTGATTTAAACCACTTTGGTGCTAAATGAATGGGTTCTTATGGAAAATCCTAAAAATTACTTCTACACTAATTAAACCACTTCTACACTATTTTGAACCACTTTGGGGCTAAATGAATGGGTTCTTATGGAAAACCCTAAAAAGCCACTTCTACACTATTTAACTAAATGTTTTGTTCGAAATGAAAGTGATTTAAACCACTTTGGTGCTAAATGAATGGGTTCTTATGGAAAACCCTAAAAAGCCACTTCTACACTATTTAACTAAATGTTTTGTTCGAAATGAAAGTGATTTAAACCACTTTGGTGCTAAATGAATGGGTTCTTATGGAAAATCCTAAAAATTACTTCTACACTAATTAAACCACTTCTACACTATTTTGAACCACTTTGGGGCTAAATGAATGGGTTCTTATGGAAAACCCTAAAAAACCACTTCTACACTATTTAAATCACTTTGGGGCTAAATCAATCAATCAAAGATTATTTGTAAAGCGCTTTTAACAACTCAAGTTGTCGCAAAGCAGCTTTACAGGGTTGAATGGGTTCTTATGGAAAACCCTAATATAATAAATTTAATGTAAAAGAAAATGAAAACAAATTGAAACTAAACTTAACTAAATGTTTTGTTCGAAATGAAAGTGATTTAAACCACTTTGGTGCTAAATGAATGGGTTCTTATGGAAAATCCTAAAAATTACTTCTACACTAATTAAACCACTTCTACACTATTTTGAACCACTTTGGGGCTAAATGAATGGGTTCTTATGGAAAACCCTAAAAAGCCACTTCTACACTATTTAACTAAATGTTTTGTTCGAAATGAAAGTGATTTAAACCACTTTGGTGCTAAATGAATGGGTTCTTATGGAAAACCCTAAAAAACCACTTCTACACTATTTAAATCACTTTGGGGCTAAATGAATGGGTTCTTATGGAAAACCCTAATATAATAAATTTAATGTAAAAGAAAATGAAAACAAATTGAAACTAAACTTAACTAAATGTTTTGTTCGAAATGAAAGTGATTTAAACCACTTTGGTGCTAAATGAATGGGTTCTTATGGAAAATCCTAAAAATTACTTCTACACTAATTAAACCACTTCTACACTATTTTGAACCACTTTGGGGCTAAATGAATGGGTTCTTATGGAAAACCCTAAAAAGCCACTTCTACACTATTTAACTAAATGTTTTGTTCGAAATGAAAGTGATTTAAACCACTTTGGTGCTAAATGAATGGGTTCTTATGGAAAATCCTAAAAATTACTTCTACACTAATTAAACCACTTATACACTATTTTGAACCACTTTGGGGCTAAATGAATGGGTTCTTATGGAAAACCCTAAAAAGCCACTTCTACACTATTTAACTAAATGTTTTGTTCGAAATGAAAGTGATTTAAACCACTTTGGTGCTAAATGAATGGGTTCTTATGGAAAACCCTAAAAAAACCACTTCTACACTATTTAAATCACTTTGGGGCTAAATGAATGGGTTCTTATGGAAAACCCTAATATAATAAATTTAATGTAAAAGAAAATGAAAACAAATTGAAACTAAACTTAACTAAATGTTTTGTTCGAAATGAAAGTGATTTAAACCACTTTGGTGCTAAATGAATGGGTTCTTATGGAAAACCCTAAAAAGCCACTTCTACACTATTTAACTAAATGTTTTGTTCGAAATGAAAGTGATTTAAACCACTTTGGTGCTAAATGAATGGGTTCTTATGGAAAACCCTAAAAAAACCACTTCTACACTATTTAAATCACTTTGGGGCTAAATGAATGGGTTCTTATGGAAAACCCTAATATAATAAATTTAATGTAAAAGAAAATGAAAACAAATTGAAACTAAACTTAACTAAATGTTTTGTTCGAAATGAAAGTGATTTAAACCACTTTGGTGCTAAATGAATGGGTTCTTATGGAAAATCCTAAAAATTACTTCTACACTAATTAAACCACTTCTACACTATTTTGAACCACTTTGGGGCTAAATGAATGGGTTCTTATGGAAAACCCTAAAAAACCACTTCTACACTATTTAAATCACTTTGGGGCTAAATCAATCAATCAAAGATTATTTGTAAAGCGCTTTTAACAACTCAAGTTGTCGCAAAGCAGCTTTACAGGGTTGAATGGGTTCTTATGGAAAACCCTAATATAATAAATTTAATGTAAAAGAAAATGAAAACAAATTGAAACTAAACTTAACTAAATGTTTTGTTCGAAATGAAAGTGATTTAAACCACTTTGGTGCTAAATGAATGGGTTCTTATGGAAAATCCTAAAAATTACTTCTACACTAATTAAACCACTTCTACACTATTTTGAACCACTTTGGGGCTAAATGAATGGGTTCTTATGGAAAACCCTAAAAAGCCACTTCTACACTATTTAACTAAATGTTTTGTTCGAAATGAAAGTGATTTAAACCACTTTGGTGCTAAATGAATGGGTTCTTATGGAAAACCCTAAAAAACCACTTCTACACTATTTAAATCACTTTGGGGCTAAATGAATGGGTTCTTATGGAAAACCCTAATATAATAAATTTAATGTAAAAGAAAATGAAAACAAATTGAAACTAAACTTAACTAAATGTTTTGTTCGAAATGAAAGTGATTTAAACCACTTTGGTGCTAAATGAATGGGTTCTTATGGAAAATCCTAAAAATTACTTCTACACTAATTAAACCACTTCTACACTATTTTGAACCACTTTGGGGCTAAATGAATGGGTTCTTATGGAAAACCCTAAAAAGCCACTTCTACACTATTTAACTAAATGTTTTGTTCGAAATGAAAGTGATTTAAACCACTTTGGTGCTAAATGAATGGGTTCTTATGGAAAACCCTAAAAAAACCACTTCTACACTATTTAAATCACTTTGGGGCTAAATGAATGGGTTCTTATGGAAAACCCTAATATAATAAATTTAATGTAAAAGAAAATGAAAACAAATTGAAACTAAACTTAACTAAATGTTTTGTTCGAAATGAAAGTGATTTAAACCACTTTGGTGCTAAATGAATGGGTTCTTATGGAAAATCCTAAAAATTACTTCTACACTAATTAAACCACTTCTACACTATTTTGAACCACTTTGGGGCTAAATGAATGGGTTCTTATGGAAAACCCTAAAAAGCCACTTCTACACTATTTAACTAAATGTTTTGTTCGAAATGAAAGTGATTTAAACCACTTTGGTGCTAAATGAATGGGTTCTTATGGAAAACCCTAAAAAGCCACTTCTACACTATTTAACTAAATGTTTTGTTCGAAATGAAAGTGATTTAAACCACTTTGGTGCTAAATGAATGGGTTCTTATGGAAAATCCTAAAAATTACTTCTACACTAATTAAACCACTTCTACACTATTTTGAACCACTTTGGGGCTAAATGAATGGGTTCTTATGGAAAACCCTAAAAAACCACTTCTACACTATTTAAATCACTTTGGGGCTAAATCAATCAATCAAAGATTATTTGTAAAGCGCTTTTAACAACTCAAGTTGTCGCAAAGCAGCTTTACAGGGTTGAATGGGTTCTTATGGAAAACCCTAATATAATAAATTTAATGTAAAAGAAAATGAAAACAAATTGAAACTAAACTTAACTAAATGTTTTGTTCGAAATGAAAGTGATTTAAACCACTTTGGTGCTAAATGAATGGGTTCTTATGGAAAATCCTAAAAATTACTT
Organism: Brachyhypopomus gauderio; assembly: GCF_052324685.1. Classification (NCBI taxonomy): domain Eukaryota; kingdom Metazoa; phylum Chordata; class Actinopteri; order Gymnotiformes; family Hypopomidae; genus Brachyhypopomus; species Brachyhypopomus gauderio. Next base: position 103,749 of record NW_027507035.1, on the reverse strand, counting down.
CTACACTAATTAAACCACTTCTACACTATTTTGAACCACTTTGGGGCTAAATGAATGGGTTCTTATGGAAAACCCTAAAAAGCCACTTCTACACTATTTAACTAAATGTTTTGTTCGAAATGAAAGTGATTTAAACCACTTTGGTGCTAAATGAATGGGTTCTTATGGAAAACCCTAAAAAGCCACTTCTACACTATTTAACTAAATGTTTTGTTCGAAATGAAAGTGATTTAAACCACTTTGGTGCTAAATGAATGGGTTCTTATGGAAAATCCTAAAAATTACTTCTACACTAATTAAACCACTTCTACACTATTTTGAACCACTTTGGGGCTAAATGAATGGGTTCTTATGGAAAACCCTAAAAAACCACTTCTACACTATTTAAATCACTTTGGGGCTAAATCAATCAATCAAAGATTATTTGTAAAGCGCTTTTAACAACTCAAGTTGTCGCAAAGCAGCTTTACAGGGTTGAATGGGTTCTTATGGAAAACCCTAATATAATAAATTTAATGTAAAAGAAAATGAAAACAAATTGAAACTAAACTTAACTAAATGTTTTGTTCGAAATGAAAGTGATTTAAACCACTTTGGTGCTAAATGAATGGGTTCTTATGGAAAATCCTAAAAATTACTTCTACACTAATTAAACCACTTCTACACTATTTTGAACCACTTTGGGGCTAAATGAATGGGTTCTTATGGAAAACCCTAAAAAGCCACTTCTACACTATTTAACTAAATGTTTTGTTCGAAATGAAAGTGATTTAAACCACTTTGGTGCTAAATGAATGGGTTCTTATGGAAAACCCTAAAAAACCACTTCTACACTATTTAAATCACTTTGGGGCTAAATGAATGGGTTCTTATGGAAAACCCTAATATAATAAATTTAATGTAAAAGAAAATGAAAACAAATTGAAACTAAACTTAACTAAATGTTTTGTTCGAAATGAAAGTGATTTAAACCACTTTGGTGCTAAATGAATGGGTTCTTATGGAAAATCCTAAAAATTACTTCTACACTAATTAAACCACTTCTACACTATTTTGAACCACTTTGGGGCTAAATGAATGGGTTCTTATGGAAAACCCTAAAAAGCCACTTCTACACTATTTAACTAAATGTTTTGTTCGAAATGAAAGTGATTTAAACCACTTTGGTGCTAAATGAATGGGTTCTTATGGAAAATCCTAAAAATTACTTCTACACTAATTAAACCACTTATACACTATTTTGAACCACTTTGGGGCTAAATGAATGGGTTCTTATGGAAAACCCTAAAAAGCCACTTCTACACTATTTAACTAAATGTTTTGTTCGAAATGAAAGTGATTTAAACCACTTTGGTGCTAAATGAATGGGTTCTTATGGAAAACCCTAAAAAAACCACTTCTACACTATTTAAATCACTTTGGGGCTAAATGAATGGGTTCTTATGGAAAACCCTAATATAATAAATTTAATGTAAAAGAAAATGAAAACAAATTGAAACTAAACTTAACTAAATGTTTTGTTCGAAATGAAAGTGATTTAAACCACTTTGGTGCTAAATGAATGGGTTCTTATGGAAAATCCTAAAAATTACTTCTACACTAATTAAACCACTTCTACACTATTTTGAACCACTTTGGGGCTAAATGAATGGGTTCTTATGGAAAACCCTAAAAAGCCACTTCTACACTATTTAACTAAATGTTTTGTTCGAAATGAAAGTGATTTAAACCACTTTGGTGCTAAATGAATGGGTTCTTATGGAAAACCCTAAAAAAACCACTTCTACACTATTTAAATCACTTTGGGGCTAAATGAATGGGTTCTTATGGAAAACCCTAATATAATAAATTTAATGTAAAAGAAAATGAAAACAAATTGAAACTAAACTTAACTAAATGTTTTGTTCGAAATGAAAGTGATTTAAACCACTTTGGTGCTAAATGAATGGGTTCTTATGGAAAATCCTAAAAATTACTTCTACACTAATTAAACCACTTATACACTATTTTGAACCACTTTGGGGCTAAATGAATGGGTTCTTATGGAAAACCCTAAAAAACCACTTCTACACTATTTAAATCACTTTGGGGCTAAATCAATCAATCAAAGATTATTTGTAAAGCGCTTTTAACAACTCAAGTTGTCGCAAAGCAGCTTTACAGGGTTGAATGGGTTCTTATGGAAAACCCTAATATAATAAATTTAATGTAAAAGAAAATGAAAACAAATTGAAACTAAACTTAACTAAATGTTTTGTTCGAAATGAAAGTGATTTAAACCACTTTGGTGCTAAATGAATGGGTTCTTATGGAAAATCCTAAAAATTACTTCTACACTAATTAAACCACTTCTACACTATTTTGAACCACTTTGGGGCTAAATGAATGGGTTCTTATGGAAAACCCTAAAAAGCCACTTCTACACTATTTAACTAAATGTTTTGTTCGAAATGAAAGTGATTTAAACCACTTTGGTGCTAAATGAATGGGTTCTTATGGAAAATCCTAAAAATTACTTCTACACTAATTAAACCACTTATACACTATTTTGAACCACTTTGGGGCTAAATGAATGGGTTCTTATGGAAAACCCTAAAAAGCCACTTCTACACTATTTAACTAAATGTTTTGTTCGAAATGAAAGTGATTTAAACCACTTTGGTGCTAAATGAATGGGTTCTTATGGAAAACCCTAAAAAACCACTTCTACACTATTTAAATCACTTTGGGGCTAAATGAATGGGTTCTTATGGAAAACCCTAATATAATAAATTTAATGTAAAAGAAAATGAAAACAAATTGAAACTAAACTTAACTAAATGTTTTGTTCGAAATGAAAGTGATTTAAACCACTTTGGTGCTAAATGAATGGGTTCTTATGGAAAATCCTAAAAATTACTTCTACACTAATTAAACCACTTCTACACTATTTTGAACCACTTTGGGGCTAAATGAATGGGTTCTTATGGAAAACCCTAAAAAGCCACTTCTACACTATTTAACTAAATGTTTTGTTCGAAATGAAAGTGATTTAAACCACTTTGGTGCTAAATGAATGGGTTCTTATGGAAAATCCTAAAAATTACTTCTACACTAATTAAACCACTTATACACTATTTTGAACCACTTTGGGGCTAAATGAATGGGTTCTTATGGAAAACCCTAAAAAGCCACTTCTACACTATTTAACTAAATGTTTTGTTCGAAATGAAAGTGATTTAAACCACTTTGGTGCTAAATGAATGGGTTCTTATGGAAAACCCTAAAAAAACCACTTCTACACTATTTAAATCACTTTGGGGCTAAATGAATGGGTTCTTATGGAAAACCCTAATATAATAAATTTAATGTAAAAGAAAATGAAAACAAATTGAAACTAAACTTAACTAAATGTTTTGTTCGAAATGAAAGTGATTTAAACCACTTTGGTGCTAAATGAATGGGTTCTTATGGAAAATCCTAAAAATTACTTCTACACTAATTAAACCACTTATACACTATTTTGAACCACTTTGGGGCTAAATGAATGGGTTCTTATGGAAAACCCTAAAAAACCACTTCTACACTATTTAAATCACTTTGGGGCTAAATCAATCAATCAAAGATTATTTGTAAAGCGCTTTTAACAACTCAAGTTGTCGCAAAGCAGCTTTACAGGGTTGAATGGGTTCTTATGGAAAACCCTAATATAATAAATTTAATGTAAAAGAAAATGAAAACAAATTGAAACTAAACTTAACTAAATGTTTTGTTCGAAATGAAAGTGATTTAAACCACTTTGGTGCTAAATGAATGGGTTCTTATGGAAAATCCTAAAAATTACTTCTACACTAATTAAACCACTTCTACACTATTTTGAACCACTTTGGGGCTAAATGAATGGGTTCTTATGGAAAACCCTAAAAAGCCACTTCTACACTATTTAACTAAATGTTTTGTTCGAAATGAAAGTGATTTAAACCACTTTGGTGCTAAATGAATGGGTTCTTATGGAAAATCCTAAAAATTACTTCTACACTAATTAAACCACTTATACACTATTTTGAACCACTTTGGGGCTAAATGAATGGGTTCTTATGGAAAACCCTAAAAAGCCACTTCTACACTATTTAACTAAATGTTTTGTTCGAAATGAAAGTGATTTAAACCACTTTGGTGCTAAATGAATGGGTTCTTATGGAAAACCCTAAAAAACCACTTCTACACTATTTAAATCACTTTGGGGCTAAATGAATGGGTTCTTATGGAAAACCCTAATATAATAAATTTAATGTAAAAGAAAATGAAAACAAATTGAAACTAAACTTAACTAAATGTTTTGTTCGAAATGAAAGTGATTTAACACTAGAGCTCCTAGAGAAGCGAAAATTTTCACAGGGCTTGGTAAGGTCCATGTAGCCCACTCCCCTGCTGTGAAGGGATTAACGCCCATTGTCTTGGTAATGCGGTGGAAGCGGCTCACCCCCGCTCATACGCCTGCCAAAGCCCTGGCTCTCCCCCAAGCTCATACGCCTGCCAAAGCACTCGCTCACCCCCAAGCTCATACGACTTCACGAAAAACTTTTCAAGGTTACAAAGTCGGTATATGTTACCGATGCTACAACAAACAGCGGAAAATTTGTAGACTCGTGTTTCAAGTTACAATTCAAGCGCACGTAGAGACGACAAGTTTCTGTAATGAGTCCCATCAAACTATAAAAATAAATAAAATTGTTTGAATCTTGCTCTTTGTATATTTCCTATACTATACTGTATAATATTTGTTGTAATCAAACACTTTCTGATTCCGCGTTTGAATTCGCGTTTGAAAAGCTAAGAAATTATTAGGCGCAATTAGCTTGATGCTAATGTTATATAGGAAATCTCATCATATGGCTAGCGGAAATTAGCGTGATCGCGTTGCATCACTGCATCACTGATAAATATTGTGATCTAAACAGCAGGCTGGAAAAGGAGAGGAAAAGACAGGAAAACAAATTCATGTGCTGCAAAACAACTTTATTCTGATCAAATATGGATGTCTATTCCGGGTTTCTTGAAGTGGAATGTCCATTCCGGGTGTGGTGAAGTGCGACTCTGGAACAGAAAGAAGAGATTATTGGAGATTATAAAAAGCGATAGGAGATTATAGTGTGTATGTGTGCCTCTTGTGCTCGCAGTGTTTTTGAACTTTCCTTTCCATGATGTCGACAGGTGTAAGTGCGTCTAGTGCTCGCGGGGTATTTGAACCTTCTGGTCCATGATGGCGATGCCACACTGAAGAACAATTCAAAGTACACCTTACATTTTGAATAAGATCTTTCAGAAGACAAAAAAATATGTACCACCACATATACTTATCAACGTACCTTCATGTAGTTGTAGCTAACACTTGCTACACAGCCAGGGTGTATTCGCCAGGTGTACTCGCCGCATGCAACACACGCGTTGATACTGTGGAGAACAATTCAAAGTACACCTTACATTTTGAATAAGATCTTTCAGAAGACAAAAAATATGTACCACCACATATACTTATCAACGTACCTTCATGTAGTTGTAGCTAACACTTGCTACACCGCCAGGGACCCTCGTTCTTACATTTGCGGCAGGTGTACTTGCCGCATTCAACACACACGTTGATGCTGTGGTTGCGGTTGCAGTGTGACTGCACTTGACACGTGGTCGTCTTTCCAGGTGAAGGCGAAGGACGTGGCGTTTTCTTCAACTCCTTTTCCTGTAGATGACGATGACGAAGTTCCCCAGCAAGAGCATATAGAAAAACTCTCCTGCTCTCTGTGGACCCCGTGCATGCTGTGTACAAAACATGCGCGTTCATCGCTGCCAGGTCAAGTATGTTATAAAACACTGCAACGGGCCACCGGCGTGTTCCTGCGCGCACTGTGTATGAACGCACCTTCTGATCCATGATGTCAACGGCGCACTGCAAAGAACAATTACAAAGAAGTACATGTTATATTTTGAACGAATTCATTCATGTATAAATTGATTCTGCCATGCCAACACATATGCATACCTTCATCCGGTTGTAGTCCGTCACGGTGTTTGGCTTCTTTTTTCTGTCGTCGGCAATCCTCACGTGCGTATGCATAGTGCTGAGAACGCAGACGACTTTATTAGCCTTGGGGGCATACACCGTCAGCAGCGCATCATGTGATCTGTACAGCTCTGTTGAAAACTTGTCACGTCCCTTGGTGTTTTTGGCTTCCGTGGGAATTTCCCGTCGAATCTTATTTATTGTCCCAAGCAGAGTTGTGTTGGCCTCCAGCAACTTTTCAGCCAGTGAAAGAGATGTGAAGAAATTGTCCGTGGCTACAGTTCTTCCCTTGCCCAGGTATGGCTTCATGAGTTTCATAACCACATTCTCGGACACTCTTTCACCCTTGGGACGATCGGGGTCCTTTCCCAGATATGGAATTGCGTTGCACATGAACTTCGTCTTCAAGTCAGAAGCAACCCAAAACTTAATCCCAAATTTGTCCGGCTTTGATGCAATGTACTGTGTGAACGGACAGCGAACCTTGGTAGGAAACAGCTGCTCGTCGACTGTAAGATCTTGACCGGGGGTGTAAGACAGGTTGCAATTCTTCACAAATCGCTGCCAGATGTCCGAGATCGCAGCAAACTTGTCGCTCTTCGCACGCTCCGCACGGGTGTCCTTGTTATCAAACCGCAGGTACCGCATAATTTCCTGGTACCGGTCCCGCGGCATTGTCTCCTTGATCGAAGGCACAGCGAACATTGCTGACCAACACTCCGTCATGGCTCCAACAGGAGAGAGGACTGCACGTAGAAAAAGGATGGCTACGAACGCCATCAATTCACTGACCGAAAAACTCCAGGTGCGGTCTGTTCTGTGGGCTTCATGGACTGTGCAGTCGGTGATGAGTCGCAGCATCTCCATGTCGAGCAAACACAGAAAACTCTGCAGCCTACTTGTGATCCTACGCTGTATGAGTAAAAATAAATAAATGACGCAAGGTTAATTACACGTACGAAATATCAGTCAAACACAAGCATAAACACTGCAAAGAATATTACGTTACTACGTTGTATGAGTAAAAATAAATAAATGACGCAAGGTTAATTACATGTACGAAATATCAGTCAAACACAAGCATAAACACTGCAAAGAATATTACGTTACTACGTTGTATGAGTAAAAATAAATAAATGACGCAAGGTTAATTACACGTACGAAATATCAGTCAAACACAAGCATAAACACTGCAAAAAATATTACGTTACTATACCTTGGCATGTTCTGTAGGCCCAGCCGGCTCAACGAATGATGAATTGGGCAAACGGCTGACATGAGAGCGTGTGATGTCAACCTTCTCCCACACAGTACCGTCTTTTGCCCGTACAGCCTGTGTAGAAGCGCTTGGTCCAGGTGTGGTGTCGGCCTGTGTAGCGCTTGGTCCAGGTGTGGTGTCGGCCTGTGTACGATTCCTCTTTCTTGGAGGGCTCTTCTTTACCTCATCCGATGAAAAGTTTGTGTCTTCATCCGATGAATCGCTGGTAAAACTACAGCAAGAAAGTTCCTCTCCCCCATCGGACTCGCAGCAGTCCACGTTTGTAAGGATGGTCGCAAGTTCTTTAGCAGTGTACCTCCTCTGGTGCGCCATAGTGTTTTCCGTCTTCTCCACACAGGATAGTAAGGAAAATGTAAGTCACCAGCATTTGTGTTTCTGCTTTTATCATGACTCTGAAGAACACACCCACAGCAGCTCATACAAATGTAAATCTGGGACGCTTCATACATAACGCCGAAACCACGCTAATGACATACATACATGGGACCCGTGATAATGGTTCAAATATGTAAATGTGTTGCGCTATTGAAATGTGGCGCTATTCCTGCTTCTATCATGACTGAAGAACACACCCACAGACAGCAGCTCATACTAACTGAACATACCCCTAACTGAAAAGAAAAATCTATCTATCTATCTATTTACTATCTATCTATCTATTTACTATCTATCTATCTATCTATCTATCTATCTATCTATCTATCTATCTATCTATCTATGCTTCATAAATAACGCCAATACCACGCTAATGATAATGTGTTTCAGCTTCTATCATGACTGAAGAACACACCCACAGACAGCAGCTCATACTAACTGAACATACCCCTCACTGAAAAGAAAAATCTATCTATCTATCTATCTCTCTCTCTCTCTCTATATATATATATATATATATATATATATATATATATATTATCTATCTATCTATCTATCGACGCTTCATAACGACAATAACACGCTAATGATAATGTGTTTCACGGGAACACTATGGACCCGTGATAATGGTTCAGCGATGTAAATGTGTGGCGCTATTGAAGTGCATACACAAGAAAATCTGGGACGCTTCATAACGACAATACCACGCTAATGATAATGTGTTTCACGGGAACAATATAGACCCGTGATAATGGTTCTGCGATGTAAATGTGTGGCGCTATTGAAGTGCATACACAAGAAAATCTGGGACGCTTCATAACGACAATAACACGCTAATGATAATGTGTTTCACGGGAACAATATAGACCCGTGATAATGGTTCAGCGATGTAAATGTGTGGCGCTATTGAAGTGCATACACAAGAAAATCTGGGACGCTTCATAACGACAATACCACGCTAATGATAATGTGTTTCACGGGAACAATATAGACCCGTGATAATGGTTCTGCGATGTAAATGTGTGGCGCTATTGAAGTGCATACACAAGAAAATCTGGGACGCTTCATAACGACAATACCACGCTAATGATAATGTGTTTCACGGGAACACTATGGACCCGTGATAATGGTTCTGCGATGTAAATGTGTGGCGCTATTGAAGTGCATACACAAGAAAATCTGGGACGCTTCATAACGACAATACCACGCTAATGATAATGTGTTTCACGGGAACAATATAGACCCGTGATAATGGTTCAGCGATGTAAATGTGTGGCGCTATTGAAGTGCATACACAAGAAAATCTGGGACGCTTCATAACGACAATACCACGCTAATGATAATGTGTTTCACGGGAACACTATGGACCCGTGATAATGGTTCTGCGATGTAAATGTGTGGCGCTATTGAAGTGCATACACAAGAAAATCTGGGACGCTTCATAACGACAATAACACGCTAATGATAATGTGTTTCACGGGAACAATATAGACCCGTGATAATGGTTCAGCGATGTAAATGTGTGGCGCTATTGAAGTGCATACACAAGAAAATCTGGGACGCTTCATAACGACAATACCACGCTAATGATAATGTGTTTCACGGGAACACTATGGACCCGTGATAATGGTTCTGCGATGTAAATGTGTGGCGCTATTGAAGTGCATACACAAGAAAATCTGGGACGCTTCATAACGACAATAACACGCTAATGATAATGTGTTTCACGGGAACAATATAGACCCGTGATAATGGTTCAGCGATGTAAATGTGTGGCGCTATTGAAGTGCATACACAAGAAAATCTGGGACGCTTCATAACGACAATACCACGCTAATGATAATGTGTTTCACGGGAACACTATGGACCCGTGATAATGGTTCATAATAATGACTGAAGAACACACCCACAGACAGCAGCTCATACTAACTGAGCATACCCCTAACTGAAAAGAAAAATCTATCTATCTATCTATCTCTCTCTCTCTCATATATATATATATATATATATATATATATATATATATGTGTGTGTGTGTGTGTGTGTGTGTGTGTGTAATTCAAGCGCACGCAGCAGCAGACGTAGAGACAACTGTTTCTCTAACAACAGCTTGAGGCTAATGTTATATTGGAAATCCCATGGCATTGCTAGCCGAAATTAGCATTATGATTGCGGTGCTATCTATCTAATTCTAGACAGAATATACCCAATAAAGACAGTGAGAGGATCAAACAAATACATGTGCTATACTTTATTGACAGATATACAACAAATTTAGCAGTATATAATATATTTACAGAGGATATTAGTAGCAGTAGTAGACTGCAGTAGTAGACTGCAGTAGACTGCTGCCTCAGACTTGCTCTGTGAATTAACATAATAAAGGGTGATGTTTGTTCTTGCTAATTGCTGGTAAGACAGAGGGGAAGGAGGGGTGATGTCCTGACAGTCTTGAATTTTCAGGAGCTCTAGTGTTAAACCACTTTGGTGCTAAATGAATGGGTTCTTATAAAAAACCCTAAAAATTACTTCTACACCAATTAAACCACTTCAACACTATTTTGAACCACTTTGGGGCTAAATGAATGGGTTCTTATGGAAAACCCTAAAAAAACACTTCTACAATATTTAAATCACTTTGGTGCTAAATGAATGGGTTCTTATGGAAAATCCTAAAAATTACTTCTACACTAATTAAACCACTTATACACTATTTTGAACCACTTTGGGGCTAAATGAATGGGTTCTTATGGAAAACCCTAAAAAACCACTTCTACACTATTTAAATCACTTTGGGGCTAAATGAATGGGTTCTTATGGAAAACCCTAATATAATAAATTTAATGTAAAAGAAAATGAAAACAAATTGAAACTAAACTTAACTAAATGTTTTGTTCGAAATGAAAGTGATTTAAACCACTTTGGTGCTAAATGAATGGGTTCTTATAAAAAACCCTAAAAATTACTTCTACACTAATTAAACCACTTCAACACTATGTTGAACCACTTTGGGGCTAAATGAATGGGTTCTTATGGAAAACCCTAAAAAACCACTTCTACAATATTTAAATCACTTTGGTGCTAAATGAATGGGTTCTTATGGAAAATCCTAAAAATTACTTCTACACTAATTAACACTAGAGCTCCTAGAGAAGCGAAAAATTTCACAGGGCTTGGTAGGGTCCATGTAGCCCACTCCCCTGCTGTGAAGGGATTAACGCCCATTGTCTTGGTAATGCGGTGGAAGCGGCTCACCCCCAGCTCATACGCCTGCCAAAGCACAAGCTGGCTCACCCCCAAGCTCATATGACCAAAACACCAAACGTGATACTTCACGAAAAAGTTGAAGTTACAAGCAGACTGTATGTTACCGATACTACAACAAACGGCAGAAAATTTGTAGACTCGTGTTTCAAAAGTTACAATTCAATCGCACGTAGAGACGACAGTTTCTCTAATGAGTCCCGTCAAACAATAAAAATAAATAAAAATGTTTGAATCTTGCTCTTTGTATATTTCATATACTATACTATATAATATTTGTTGTAATCAAACACTTTCTGTTTCCGCGTTTGAATTCGCGTTTGAAAAGCTAAGAAATTATATGGCGCAATTAGCTTGATGCTAATGTTATATAGGAAATCCCATATCATTGCTAGCGAAAATTAGCATGGTCGCGTTGCATCACTGCATCACTGATAAATGTTGTGATCTAAACAGCAGGCTGGAAAAGGAGAGGAAAAGACAGGAAAACAAATTCATGTGCTCTCTATCTATCTATCTATATATATATATATATATATATATATATATTTGTGTTAGAAGCATTTGATAGAAGCATTTGTGTTTCTGCTTGTTTGTGATCTAAACAGCAGGCTTGAATCTTGCTCTTTGTACATTTCTCATACTATCTATCTATCTATCTATATTTGTGTTAGAAGCATTTGATAGAAGCATTTGTGTTTCTGCTTGTTTGTGATCTAAACAGCAGGCTTGAATCTTGCTCTTTGTACATTTCTTATACTATCTATCTATATTTGTGTTAGAAGCATTTGATAGAAGCATTTGTGTTTCTGCTTGTTTGTGATCTAAACAGCAGGCTTGAATCTTGCTCTTTGTACATTTCTTATACTATCTATCTATATTTGTGTTAGAAGCATTTGATAGAAGCATTTGTGTTTCTGCTTGTTTGTGATCTAAACAGCAGGCTTGAATCTTGCTCTTTGTACATTTCTCATACTATCTATCTATCTATCTATATTTGTGTTAGAAGCATTTGATAGAAGCATTTGTGTTTCTGCTTGTTTGTGATCTAAACAGCAGGCTTGAATCTTGCTCTTTGTACATTTCTTATACTATCTATCTATCTATATTTGTGTTAGAAGCATTTGATAGAAGCATTTGTGTTTCTGCTTGTTTATGATCTAAACAGCAGGCTTGAATCTTGCTCTTTGTACATTTCTTATACTATCTATCTATCTATATTTGTGTTAGAAGCATTTGATAGAAGCATTTGTGTTTCTGCTTGTTTGTGATCTAAACAGCAGGCTTGAATCTTGCTCTTTGTACATTTCTTATACTACCTCTATCTATCTATCTATCTATCTATCTGTGTTAGAAGCATTTGATAGAAGCATTTGTGTTTCTGCTTGTTTGTGATCTGTGAGACTTCTGTGATCAGAGACTTTCTGGGTGAGGCTGCTGCCTCAGTCTTGCTCTGTGAATTAACATAATAAAGGGTGATGTTTGGCTTTGCTAATTGCTGGCAAGAAGGAGAAGAAGGAGGGGTGATGTCCTCAGAATCCTGAATTCTCAGGAGCTCTAGTGTTAAACCACTTATACACTATTTTGAACCACTTTGGGGCTAAACGAATGGGTTCTTATGGAAAACCCTAAAAAACCACTTCTACACTATTTAAATCACTTTGGGGCTAAATCAATCAATCAAAGTTTATTTGTATAGCGCTTTTAACAACTCAAGTTGTCGCAAAGCAGCTTTACAGGGTTGAATGGGTTCTTATGGAAAACCCTAATATAATAAATTTAGTGTAAAAGAAAATGAAAACAAATTGAAACTAAACTTAACTAAATGTTTTGTTCGAAATGAAAGTGATTTAAACCACTTTGGTGCTAAATGAATGGGTTCTTATGGAAAATCCTAAAAATTACTTCTACACTAATTAAACCACTTCTACACTATTTTGAACCACTTTGGGGCTAAATGAATGGGTTCTTATGGAAAACCCTAAAAAGCCACTTCTACACTATTTAACTAAATGTTTTGTTCGAAATGAAAGTGATTTAAACCACTTTGGTGCTAAATGAATGGGTTCTTATGGAAAACCCTAAAAAACCACTTCTACACTATTTAAATCACTTTGGGGCTAAATGAATGGGTTCTTATGGAAAACCCTAATATAATAAATTTAATGTAAAAGAAAATGAAAACAAATTGAAACTAAACTTAACTAAATGTTTTGTTCGAAATGAAAGTGATTTAAACCACTTTGGTGCTAAATGAATGGGTTCTTATGGAAAATCCTAAAAATTACTTCTACACTAATTAAACCACTTCTACACTATTTTGAACCACTTTGGGGCTAAATGAATGGGTTCTTATGGAAAACCCTAAAAAGCCACTTCTACACTATTTAACTAAATGTTTTGTTCGAAATGAAAGTGATTTAAACCACTTTGGTGCTAAATGAATGGGTTCTTATGGAAAATCCTAAAAATTACTTCTACACTAATTAAACCACTTATACACTATTTTGAACCACTTTGGGGCTAAATGAATGGGTTCTTATGGAAAACCCTAAAAAGCCACTTCTACACTATTTAACTAAATGTTTTGTTCGAAATGAAAGTGATTTAAACCACTTTGGTGCTAAATGAATGGGTTCTTATGGAAAACCCTAAAAAACCACTTCTACACTATTTAAATCACTTTGGGGCTAAATGAATGGGTTCTTATGGAAAACCCTAATATAATAAATTTAATGTAAAAGAAAATGAAAACAAATTGAAACTAAACTTAACTAAATGTTTTGTTCGAAATGAAAGTGATTTAAACCACTTTGGTGCTAAATGAATGGGTTCTTATGGAAAATCCTAAAAATTACTTCTACACTAATTAAACCACTTATACACTATTTTGAACCACTTTGGGGCTAAATGAATGGGTTCTTATGGAAAACCCTAAAAAACCACTTCTACACTATTTAAATCACTTTGGGGCTAAATCAATCAATCAAAGATTATTTGTAAAGCGCTTTTAACAACTCAAGTTGTCGCAAAGCAGCTTTACAGGGTTGAATGGGTTCTTATGGAAAACCCTAATATAATAAATTTAATGTAAAAGAAAATGAAAACAAATTGAAACTAAACTTAACTAAATGTTTTGTTCGAAATGAAAGTGATTTAAACCACTTTGGTGCTAAATGAATGGGTTCTTATGGAAAATCCTAAAAATTACTTCTACACTAATTAAACCACTTATACACTATTTTGAACCACTTTGGGGCTAAATGAATGGGTTCTTATGGAAAACCCTAAAAAACCACTTCTACACTATTTAAATCACTTTGGGGCTAAATCAATCAATCAAAGATTATTTGTAAAGCGCTTTTAACAACTCAAGTTGTCGCAAAGCAGCTTTACAGGGTTGAATGGGTTCTTATGGAAAACCCTAATATAATAAATTTAATGTAAAAGAAAATGAAAACAAATTGAAACTAAACTTAACTAAATGTTTTGTTCGAAATGAAAGTGATTTAAACCACTTTGGTGCTAAATGAATGGGTTCTTATGGAAAATCCTAAAAATTACTTCTACACTAATTAAACCACTTCTACACTATTTTGAACCACTTTGGGGCTAAATGAATGGGTTCTTATGGAAAACCCTAAAAAGCCACTTCTACACTATTTAACTAAATGTTTTGTTCGAAATGAAAGTGATTTAAACCACTTTGGTGCTAAATGAATGGGTTCTTATGGAAAACCCTAAAAAACCACTTCTACACTATTTAAATCACTTTGGGGCTAAATGAATGGGTTCTTATGGAAAACCCTAATATAATAAATTTAATGTAAAAGAAAATGAAAACAAATTGAAACTAAACTTAACTAAATGTTTTGTTCGAAATGAAAGTGATTTAAACCACTTTGGTGCTAAATGAATGGGTTCTTATGGAAAATCCTAAAAATTACTTCTACACTAATTAAACCACTTCTACACTATTTTGAACCACTTTGGGGCTAAATGAATGGGTTCTTATGGAAAACCCTAAAAAGCCACTTCTACACTATTTAACTAAATGTTTTGTTCGAAATGAAAGTGATTTAAACCACTTTGGTGCTAAATGAATGGGTTCTTATGGAAAATCCTAAAAATTACTTCTACACTAATTAAACCACTTATACACTATTTTGAACCACTTTGGGGCTAAATGAATGGGTTCTTATGGAAAACCCTAAAAAGCCACTTCTACACTATTTAACTAAATGTTTTGTTCGAAATGAAAGTGATTTAAACCACTTTGGTGCTAAATGAATGGGTTCTTATGGAAAACCCTAAAAAAACCACTTCTACACTATTTAAATCACTTTGGGGCTAAATGAATGGGTTCTTATGGAAAACCCTAATATAATAAATTTAATGTAAAAGAAAATGAAAACAAATTGAAACTAAACTTAACTAAATGTTTTGTTCGAAATGAAAGTGATTTAAACCACTTTGGTGCTAAATGAATGGGTTCTTATGGAAAATCCTAAAAATTACTTCTACACTAATTAAACCACTTCTACACTATTTTGAACCACTTTGGGGCTAAATGAATGGGTTCTTATGGAAAACCCTAAAAAGCCACTTCTACACTATTTAACTAAATGTTTTGTTCGAAATGAAAGTGATTTAAACCACTTTGGTGCTAAATGAATGGGTTCTTATGGAAAACCCTAAAAAAACCACTTCTACACTATTTAAATCACTTTGGGGCTAAATGAATGGGTTCTTATGGAAAACCCTAATATAATAAATTTAATGTAAAAGAAAATGAAAACAAATTGAAACTAAACTTAACTAAATGTTTTGTTCGAAATGAAAGTGATTTAAACCACTTTGGTGCTAAATGAATGGGTTCTTATGGAAAATCCTAAAAATTACTTCTACACTAATTAAACCACTTATACACTATTTTGAACCACTTTGGGGCTAAATGAATGGGTTCTTATGGAAAACCCTAAAAAACCACTTCTACACTATTTAAATCACTTTGGGGCTAAATCAATCAATCAAAGATTATTTGTAAAGCGCTTTTAACAACTCAAGTTGTCGCAAAGCAGCTTTACAGGGTTGAATGGGTTCTTATGGAAAACCCTAATATAATAAATTTAATGTAAAAGAAAATGAAAACAAATTGAAACTAAACTTAACTAAATGTTTTGTTCGAAATGAAAGTGATTTAAACCACTTTGGTGCTAAATGAATGGGTTCTTATGGAAAATCCTAAAAATTACTTCTACACTAATTAAACCACTTCTACACTATTTTGAACCACTTTGGGGCTAAATGAATGGGTTCTTATGGAAAACCCTAAAAAGCCACTTCTACACTATTTAACTAAATGTTTTGTTCGAAATGAAAGTGATTTAAACCACTTTGGTGCTAAATGAATGGGTTCTTATGGAAAATCCTAAAAATTACTTCTACACTAATTAAACCACTTCTACACTATTTTGAACCACTTTGGGGCTAAATGAATGGGTTCTTATGGAAAACCCTAAAAAGCCACTTCTACACTATTTAACTAAATGTTTTGTTCGAAATGAAAGTGATTTAAACCACTTTGGTGCTAAATGAATGGGTTCTTATGGAAAACCCTAAAAAACCACTTCTACACTATTTAAATCACTTTGGGGCTAAATGAATGGGTTCTTATGGAAAACCCTAATATAATAAATTTAATGTAAAAGAAAATGAAAACAAATTGAAACTAAACTTAACTAAATGTTTTGTTCGAAATGAAAGTGATTTAAACCACTTTGGTGCTAAATGAATGGGTTCTTATGGAAAATCCTAAAAATTACTTCTACACTAATTAAACCACTTCTACACTATTTTGAACCACTTTGGGGCTAAATGAATGGGTTCTTATGGAAAACCCTAAAAAGCCACTTCTACACTATTTAACTAAATGTTTTGTTCGAAATGAAAGTGATTTAAACCACTTTGGTGCTAAATGAATGGGTTCTTATGGAAAATCCTAAAAATTACTTCTACACTAATTAAACCACTTATACACTATTTTGAACCACTTTGGGGCTAAATGAATGGGTTCTTATGGAAAACCCTAAAAAGCCACTTCTACACTATTTAACTAAATGTTTTGTTCGAAATGAAAGTGATTTAAACCACTTTGGTGCTAAATGAATGGGTTCTTATGGAAAACCCTAAAAAAACCACTTCTACACTATTTAAATCACTTTGGGGCTAAATGAATGGGTTCTTATGGAAAACCCTAATATAATAAATTTAATGTAAAAGAAAATGAAAACAAATTGAAACTAAACTTAACTAAATGTTTTGTTCGAAATGAAAGTGATTTAAACCACTTTGGTGCTAAATGAATGGGTTCTTATGGAAAATCCTAAAAATTACTTCTACACTAATTAAACCACTTCTACACTATTTTGAACCACTTTGGGGCTAAATGAATGGGTTCTTATGGAAAACCCTAAAAAGCCACTTCTACACTATTTAACTAAATGTTTTGTTCGAAATGAAAGTGATTTAAACCACTTTGGTGCTAAATGAATGGGTTCTTATGGAAAACCCTAAAAAAACCACTTCTACACTATTTAAATCACTTTGGGGCTAAATGAATGGGTTCTTATGGAAAACCCTAATATAATAAATTTAATGTAAAAGAAAATGAAAACAAATTGAAACTAAACTTAACTAAATGTTTTGTTCGAAATGAAAGTGATTTAAACCACTTTGGTGCTAAATGAATGGGTTCTTATGGAAAATCCTAAAAATTACTTCTACACTAATTAAACCACTTATACACTATTTTGAACCACTTTGGGGCTAAATGAATGGGTTCTTATGGAAAACCCTAAAAAACCACTTCTACACTATTTAAATCACTTTGGGGCTAAATCAATCAATCAAAGATTATTTGTAAAGCGCTTTTAACAACTCAAGTTGTCGCAAAGCAGCTTTACAGGGTTGAATGGGTTCTTATGGAAAACCCTAATATAATAAATTTAATGTAAAAGAAAATGAAAACAAATTGAAACTAAACTTAACTAAATGTTTTGTTCGAAATGAAAGTGATTTAAACCACTTTGGTGCTAAATGAATGGGTTCTTATGGAAAATCCTAAAAATTACTTCTACACTAATTAAACCACTTCTACACTATTTTGAACCACTTTGGGGCTAAATGAATGGGTTCTTATGGAAAACCCTAAAAAGCCACTTCTACACTATTTAACTAAATGTTTTGTTCGAAATGAAAGTGATTTAAACCACTTTGGTGCTAAATGAATGGGTTCTTATGGAAAATCCTAAAAATTACTTCTACACTAATTAAACCACTTATACACTATTTTGAACCACTTTGGGGCTAAATGAATGGGTTCTTATGGAAAACCCTAAAAAGCCACTTCTACACTATTTAACTAAATGTTTTGTTCGAAATGAAAGTGATTTAAACCACTTTGGTGCTAAATGAATGGGTTCTTATGGAAAACCCTAAAAAACCACTTCTACACTATTTAAATCACTTTGGGGCTAAATGAATGGGTTCTTATGGAAAACCCTAATATAATAAATTTAATGTAAAAGAAAATGAAAACAAATTGAAACTAAACTTAACTAAATGTTTTGTTCGAAATGAAAGTGATTTAAACCACTTTGGTGCTAAATGAATGGGTTCTTATGGAAAATCCTAAAAATTACTTCTACACTAATTAAACCACTTCTACACTATTTTGAACCACTTTGGGGCTAAATGAATGGGTTCTTATGGAAAACCCTAAAAAGCCACTTCTACACTATTTAACTAAATGTTTTGTTCGAAATGAAAGTGATTTAAACCACTTTGGTGCTAAATGAATGGGTTCTTATGGAAAATCCTAAAAATTACTTCTACACTAATTAAACCACTTATACACTATTTTGAACCACTTTGGGGCTAAATGAATGGGTTCTTATGGAAAACCCTAAAAAGCCACTTCTACACTATTTAACTAAATGTTTTGTTCGAAATGAAAGTGATTTAAACCACTTTGGTGCTAAATGAATGGGTTCTTATGGAAAACCCTAAAAAAACCACTTCTACACTATTTAAATCACTTTGGGGCTAAATGAATGGGTTCTTATGGAAAACCCTAATATAATAAATTTAATGTAAAAGAAAATGAAAACAAATTGAAACTAAACTTAACTAAATGTTTTGTTCGAAATGAAAGTGATTTAAACCACTTTGGTGCTAAATGAATGGGTTCTTATGGAAAATCCTAAAAATTACTTCTACACTAATTAAACCACTTATACACTATTTTGAACCACTTTGGGGCTAAATGAATGGGTTCTTATGGAAAACCCTAAAAAACCACTTCTACACTATTTAAATCACTTTGGGGCTAAATCAATCAATCAAAGATTATTTGTAAAGCGCTTTTAACAACTCAAGTTGTCGCAAAGCAGCTTTACAGGGTTGAATGGGTTCTTATGGAAAACCCTAATATAATAAATTTAATGTAAAAGAAAATGAAAACAAATTGAAACTAAACTTAACTAAATGTTTTGTTCGAAATGAAAGTGATTTAAACCACTTTGGTGCTAAATGAATGGGTTCTTATGGAAAATCCTAAAAATTACTTCTACACTAATTAAACCACTTCTACACTATTTTGAACCACTTTGGGGCTAAATGAATGGGTTCTTATGGAAAACCCTAAAAAGCCACTTCTACACTATTTAACTAAATGTTTTGTTCGAAATGAAAGTGATTTAAACCACTTTGGTGCTAAATGAATGGGTTCTTATGGAAAATCCTAAAAATTACTTCTACACTAATTAAACCACTTATACACTATTTTGAACCACTTTGGGGCTAAATGAATGGGTTCTTATGGAAAACCCTAAAAAGCCACTTCTACACTATTTAACTAAATGTTTTGTTCGAAATGAAAGTGATTTAAACCACTTTGGTGCTAAATGAATGGGTTCTTATGGAAAACCCTAAAAAACCACTTCTACACTATTTAAATCACTTTGGGGCTAAATGAATGGGTTCTTATGGAAAACCCTAATATAATAAATTTAATGTAAAAGAAAATGAAAACAAATTGAAACTAAACTTAACTAAATGTTTTGTTCGAAATGAAAGTGATTTAACACTAGAGCTCCTAGAGAAGCGAAAATTTTCACAGGGCTTGGTAAGGTCCATGTAGCCCACTCCCCTGCTGTGAAGGGATTAACGCCCATTGTCTTGGTAATGCGGTGGAAGCGGCTCACCCCCGCTCATACGCCTGCCAAAGCCCTGGCTCTCCCCCAAGCTCATACGCCTGCCAAAGCACTCGCTCACCCCCAAGCTCATACGACTTCACGAAAAACTTTTCAAGGTTACAAAGTCGGTATATGTTACCGATGCTACAACAAACAGCGGAAAATTTGTAGACTCGTGTTTCAAGTTACAATTCAAGCGCACGTAGAGACGACAAGTTTCTGTAATGAGTCCCATCAAACTATAAAAATAAATAAAATTGTTTGAATCTTGCTCTTTGTATATTTCCTATACTATACTGTATAATATTTGTTGTAATCAAACACTTTCTGATTCCGCGTTTGAATTCGCGTTTGAAAAGCTAAGAAATTATTAGGCGCAATTAGCTTGATGCTAATGTTATATAGGAAATCTCATCATATGGCTAGCGGAAATTAGCGTGATCGCGTTGCATCACTGCATCACTGATAAATATTGTGATCTAAACAGCAGGCTGGAAAAGGAGAGGAAAAGACAGGAAAACAAATTCATGTGCTGCAAAACAACTTTATTCTGATCAAATATGGATGTCTATTCCGGGTTTCTTGAAGTGGAATGTCCATTCCGGGTGTGGTGAAGTGCGACTCTGGAACAGAAAGAAGAGATTATTGGAGATTATAAAAAGCGATAGGAGATTATAGTGTGTATGTGTGCCTCTTGTGCTCGCAGTGTTTTTGAACTTTCCTTTCCATGATGTCGACAGGTGTAAGTGCGTCTAGTGCTCGCGGGGTATTTGAACCTTCTGGTCCATGATGGCGATGCCACACTGAAGAACAATTCAAAGTACACCTTACATTTTGAATAAGATCTTTCAGAAGACAAAAAAATATGTACCACCACATATACTTATCAACGTACCTTCATGTAGTTGTAGCTAACACTTGCTACACAGCCAGGGTGTATTCGCCAGGTGTACTCGCCGCATGCAACACACGCGTTGATACTGTGGAGAACAATTCAAAGTACACCTTACATTTTGAATAAGATCTTTCAGAAGACAAAAAATATGTACCACCACATATACTTATCAACGTACCTTCATGTAGTTGTAGCTAACACTTGCTACACCGCCAGGGACCCTCGTTCTTACATTTGCGGCAGGTGTACTTGCCGCATTCAACACACACGTTGATGCTGTGGTTGCGGTTGCAGTGTGACTGCACTTGACACGTGGTCGTCTTTCCAGGTGAAGGCGAAGGACGTGGCGTTTTCTTCAACTCCTTTTCCTGTAGATGACGATGACGAAGTTCCCCAGCAAGAGCATATAGAAAAACTCTCCTGCTCTCTGTGGACCCCGTGCATGCTGTGTACAAAACATGCGCGTTCATCGCTGCCAGGTCAAGTATGTTATAAAACACTGCAACGGGCCACCGGCGTGTTCCTGCGCGCACTGTGTATGAACGCACCTTCTGATCCATGATGTCAACGGCGCACTGCAAAGAACAATTACAAAGAAGTACATGTTATATTTTGAACGAATTCATTCATGTATAAATTGATTCTGCCATGCCAACACATATGCATACCTTCATCCGGTTGTAGTCCGTCACGGTGTTTGGCTTCTTTTTTCTGTCGTCGGCAATCCTCACGTGCGTATGCATAGTGCTGAGAACGCAGACGACTTTATTAGCCTTGGGGGCATACACCGTCAGCAGCGCATCATGTGATCTGTACAGCTCTGTTGAAAACTTGTCACGTCCCTTGGTGTTTTTGGCTTCCGTGGGAATTTCCCGTCGAATCTTATTTATTGTCCCAAGCAGAGTTGTGTTGGCCTCCAGCAACTTTTCAGCCAGTGAAAGAGATGTGAAGAAATTGTCCGTGGCTACAGTTCTTCCCTTGCCCAGGTATGGCTTCATGAGTTTCATAACCACATTCTCGGACACTCTTTCACCCTTGGGACGATCGGGGTCCTTTCCCAGATATGGAATTGCGTTGCACATGAACTTCGTCTTCAAGTCAGAAGCAACCCAAAACTTAATCCCAAATTTGTCCGGCTTTGATGCAATGTACTGTGTGAACGGACAGCGAACCTTGGTAGGAAACAGCTGCTCGTCGACTGTAAGATCTTGACCGGGGGTGTAAGACAGGTTGCAATTCTTCACAAATCGCTGCCAGATGTCCGAGATCGCAGCAAACTTGTCGCTCTTCGCACGCTCCGCACGGGTGTCCTTGTTATCAAACCGCAGGTACCGCATAATTTCCTGGTACCGGTCCCGCGGCATTGTCTCCTTGATCGAAGGCACAGCGAACATTGCTGACCAACACTCCGTCATGGCTCCAACAGGAGAGAGGACTGCACGTAGAAAAAGGATGGCTACGAACGCCATCAATTCACTGACCGAAAAACTCCAGGTGCGGTCTGTTCTGTGGGCTTCATGGACTGTGCAGTCGGTGATGAGTCGCAGCATCTCCATGTCGAGCAAACACAGAAAACTCTGCAGCCTACTTGTGATCCTACGCTGTATGAGTAAAAATAAATAAATGACGCAAGGTTAATTACACGTACGAAATATCAGTCAAACACAAGCATAAACACTGCAAAGAATATTACGTTACTACGTTGTATGAGTAAAAATAAATAAATGACGCAAGGTTAATTACATGTACGAAATATCAGTCAAACACAAGCATAAACACTGCAAAGAATATTACGTTACTACGTTGTATGAGTAAAAATAAATAAATGACGCAAGGTTAATTACACGTACGAAATATCAGTCAAACACAAGCATAAACACTGCAAAAAATATTACGTTACTATACCTTGGCATGTTCTGTAGGCCCAGCCGGCTCAACGAATGATGAATTGGGCAAACGGCTGACATGAGAGCGTGTGATGTCAACCTTCTCCCACACAGTACCGTCTTTTGCCCGTACAGCCTGTGTAGAAGCGCTTGGTCCAGGTGTGGTGTCGGCCTGTGTAGCGCTTGGTCCAGGTGTGGTGTCGGCCTGTGTACGATTCCTCTTTCTTGGAGGGCTCTTCTTTACCTCATCCGATGAAAAGTTTGTGTCTTCATCCGATGAATCGCTGGTAAAACTACAGCAAGAAAGTTCCTCTCCCCCATCGGACTCGCAGCAGTCCACGTTTGTAAGGATGGTCGCAAGTTCTTTAGCAGTGTACCTCCTCTGGTGCGCCATAGTGTTTTCCGTCTTCTCCACACAGGATAGTAAGGAAAATGTAAGTCACCAGCATTTGTGTTTCTGCTTTTATCATGACTCTGAAGAACACACCCACAGCAGCTCATACAAATGTAAATCTGGGACGCTTCATACATAACGCCGAAACCACGCTAATGACATACATACATGGGACCCGTGATAATGGTTCAAATATGTAAATGTGTTGCGCTATTGAAATGTGGCGCTATTCCTGCTTCTATCATGACTGAAGAACACACCCACAGACAGCAGCTCATACTAACTGAACATACCCCTAACTGAAAAGAAAAATCTATCTATCTATCTATTTACTATCTATCTATCTATTTACTATCTATCTATCTATCTATCTATCTATCTATCTATCTATCTATCTATCTATGCTTCATAAATAACGCCAATACCACGCTAATGATAATGTGTTTCAGCTTCTATCATGACTGAAGAACACACCCACAGACAGCAGCTCATACTAACTGAACATACCCCTCACTGAAAAGAAAAATCTATCTATCTATCTATCTCTCTCTCTCTCTCTATATATATATATATATATATATATATATATATATATATTATCTATCTATCTATCTATCGACGCTTCATAACGACAATAACACGCTAATGATAATGTGTTTCACGGGAACACTATGGACCCGTGATAATGGTTCAGCGATGTAAATGTGTGGCGCTATTGAAGTGCATACACAAGAAAATCTGGGACGCTTCATAACGACAATACCACGCTAATGATAATGTGTTTCACGGGAACAATATAGACCCGTGATAATGGTTCTGCGATGTAAATGTGTGGCGCTATTGAAGTGCATACACAAGAAAATCTGGGACGCTTCATAACGACAATAACACGCTAATGATAATGTGTTTCACGGGAACAATATAGACCCGTGATAATGGTTCAGCGATGTAAATGTGTGGCGCTATTGAAGTGCATACACAAGAAAATCTGGGACGCTTCATAACGACAATACCACGCTAATGATAATGTGTTTCACGGGAACAATATAGACCCGTGATAATGGTTCTGCGATGTAAATGTGTGGCGCTATTGAAGTGCATACACAAGAAAATCTGGGACGCTTCATAACGACAATACCACGCTAATGATAATGTGTTTCACGGGAACACTATGGACCCGTGATAATGGTTCTGCGATGTAAATGTGTGGCGCTATTGAAGTGCATACACAAGAAAATCTGGGACGCTTCATAACGACAATACCACGCTAATGATAATGTGTTTCACGGGAACAATATAGACCCGTGATAATGGTTCAGCGATGTAAATGTGTGGCGCTATTGAAGTGCATACACAAGAAAATCTGGGACGCTTCATAACGACAATACCACGCTAATGATAATGTGTTTCACGGGAACACTATGGACCCGTGATAATGGTTCTGCGATGTAAATGTGTGGCGCTATTGAAGTGCATACACAAGAAAATCTGGGACGCTTCATAACGACAATAACACGCTAATGATAATGTGTTTCACGGGAACAATATAGACCCGTGATAATGGTTCAGCGATGTAAATGTGTGGCGCTATTGAAGTGCATACACAAGAAAATCTGGGACGCTTCATAACGACAATACCACGCTAATGATAATGTGTTTCACGGGAACACTATGGACCCGTGATAATGGTTCTGCGATGTAAATGTGTGGCGCTATTGAAGTGCATACACAAGAAAATCTGGGACGCTTCATAACGACAATAACACGCTAATGATAATGTGTTTCACGGGAACAATATAGACCCGTGATAATGGTTCAGCGATGTAAATGTGTGGCGCTATTGAAGTGCATACACAAGAAAATCTGGGACGCTTCATAACGACAATACCACGCTAATGATAATGTGTTTCACGGGAACACTATGGACCCGTGATAATGGTTCATAATAATGACTGAAGAACACACCCACAGACAGCAGCTCATACTAACTGAGCATACCCCTAACTGAAAAGAAAAATCTATCTATCTATCTATCTCTCTCTCTCTCATATATATATATATATATATATATATATATATATATATATATGTGTGTGTGTGTGTGTGTGTGTGTGTGTGTAATTCAAGCGCACGCAGCAGCAGACGTAGAGACAACTGTTTCTCTAACAACAGCTTGAGGCTAATGTTATATTGGAAATCCCATGGCATTGCTAGCCGAAATTAGCATTATGATTGCGGTGCTATCTATCTAATTCTAGACAGAATATACCCAATAAAGACAGTGAGAGGATCAAACAAATACATGTGCTATACTTTATTGACAGATATACAACAAATTTAGCAGTATATAATATATTTACAGAGGATATTAGTAGCAGTAGTAGACTGCAGTAGTAGACTGCAGTAGACTGCTGCCTCAGACTTGCTCTGTGAATTAACATAATAAAGGGTGATGTTTGTTCTTGCTAATTGCTGGTAAGACAGAGGGGAAGGAGGGGTGATGTCCTGACAGTCTTGAATTTTCAGGAGCTCTAGTGTTAAACCACTTTGGTGCTAAATGAATGGGTTCTTATAAAAAACCCTAAAAATTACTTCTACACCAATTAAACCACTTCAACACTATTTTGAACCACTTTGGGGCTAAATGAATGGGTTCTTATGGAAAACCCTAAAAAAACACTTCTACAATATTTAAATCACTTTGGTGCTAAATGAATGGGTTCTTATGGAAAATCCTAAAAATTACTTCTACACTAATTAAACCACTTATACACTATTTTGAACCACTTTGGGGCTAAATGAATGGGTTCTTATGGAAAACCCTAAAAAACCACTTCTACACTATTTAAATCACTTTGGGGCTAAATGAATGGGTTCTTATGGAAAACCCTAATATAATAAATTTAATGTAAAAGAAAATGAAAACAAATTGAAACTAAACTTAACTAAATGTTTTGTTCGAAATGAAAGTGATTTAAACCACTTTGGTGCTAAATGAATGGGTTCTTATAAAAAACCCTAAAAATTACTTCTACACTAATTAAACCACTTCAACACTATGTTGAACCACTTTGGGGCTAAATGAATGGGTTCTTATGGAAAACCCTAAAAAACCACTTCTACAATATTTAAATCACTTTGGTGCTAAATGAATGGGTTCTTATGGAAAATCCTAAAAATTACTTCTACACTAATTAACACTAGAGCTCCTAGAGAAGCGAAAAATTTCACAGGGCTTGGTAGGGTCCATGTAGCCCACTCCCCTGCTGTGAAGGGATTAACGCCCATTGTCTTGGTAATGCGGTGGAAGCGGCTCACCCCCAGCTCATACGCCTGCCAAAGCACAAGCTGGCTCACCCCCAAGCTCATATGACCAAAACACCAAACGTGATACTTCACGAAAAAGTTGAAGTTACAAGCAGACTGTATGTTACCGATACTACAACAAACGGCAGAAAATTTGTAGACTCGTGTTTCAAAAGTTACAATTCAATCGCACGTAGAGACGACAGTTTCTCTAATGAGTCCCGTCAAACAATAAAAATAAATAAAAATGTTTGAATCTTGCTCTTTGTATATTTCATATACTATACTATATAATATTTGTTGTAATCAAACACTTTCTGTTTCCGCGTTTGAATTCGCGTTTGAAAAGCTAAGAAATTATATGGCGCAATTAGCTTGATGCTAATGTTATATAGGAAATCCCATATCATTGCTAGCGAAAATTAGCATGGTCGCGTTGCATCACTGCATCACTGATAAATGTTGTGATCTAAACAGCAGGCTGGAAAAGGAGAGGAAAAGACAGGAAAACAAATTCATGTGCTCTCTATCTATCTATCTATATATATATATATATATATATATATATATTTGTGTTAGAAGCATTTGATAGAAGCATTTGTGTTTCTGCTTGTTTGTGATCTAAACAGCAGGCTTGAATCTTGCTCTTTGTACATTTCTCATACTATCTATCTATCTATCTATATTTGTGTTAGAAGCATTTGATAGAAGCATTTGTGTTTCTGCTTGTTTGTGATCTAAACAGCAGGCTTGAATCTTGCTCTTTGTACATTTCTTATACTATCTATCTATATTTGTGTTAGAAGCATTTGATAGAAGCATTTGTGTTTCTGCTTGTTTGTGATCTAAACAGCAGGCTTGAATCTTGCTCTTTGTACATTTCTTATACTATCTATCTATATTTGTGTTAGAAGCATTTGATAGAAGCATTTGTGTTTCTGCTTGTTTGTGATCTAAACAGCAGGCTTGAATCTTGCTCTTTGTACATTTCTCATACTATCTATCTATCTATCTATATTTGTGTTAGAAGCATTTGATAGAAGCATTTGTGTTTCTGCTTGTTTGTGATCTAAACAGCAGGCTTGAATCTTGCTCTTTGTACATTTCTTATACTATCTATCTATCTATATTTGTGTTAGAAGCATTTGATAGAAGCATTTGTGTTTCTGCTTGTTTATGATCTAAACAGCAGGCTTGAATCTTGCTCTTTGTACATTTCTTATACTATCTATCTATCTATATTTGTGTTAGAAGCATTTGATAGAAGCATTTGTGTTTCTGCTTGTTTGTGATCTAAACAGCAGGCTTGAATCTTGCTCTTTGTACATTTCTTATACTACCTCTATCTATCTATCTATCTATCTATCTGTGTTAGAAGCATTTGATAGAAGCATTTGTGTTTCTGCTTGTTTGTGATCTGTGAGACTTCTGTGATCAGAGACTTTCTGGGTGAGGCTGCTGCCTCAGTCTTGCTCTGTGAATTAACATAATAAAGGGTGATGTTTGGCTTTGCTAATTGCTGGCAAGAAGGAGAAGAAGGAGGGGTGATGTCCTCAGAATCCTGAATTCTCAGGAGCTCTAGTGTTAAACCACTTATACACTATTTTGAACCACTTTGGGGCTAAACGAATGGGTTCTTATGGAAAATCCTAAAAATTACTTCTACACTAATTAAACCACTTCTACACTATTTTGAACCACTTTGGGGCTAAATGAATGGGTTCTTATGGAAAACCCTAAAAAGCCACTTCTACACTATTTAACTAAATGTTTTGTTCGAAATGAAAGTGATTTAAACCACTTTGGTGCTAAATGAATGGGTTCTTATGGAAAACCCTAAAAAACCACTTCTACACTATTTAAATCACTTTGGGGCTAAATGAATGGGTTCTTATGGAAAACCCTAATATAATAAATTTAATGTAAAAGAAAATGAAAACAAATTGAAACTAAACTTAACTAAATGTTTTGTTCGAAATGAAAGTGATTTAAACCACTTTGGTGCTAAATGAATGGGTTCTTATGGAAAATCCTAAAAATTACTTCTACACTAATTAAACCACTTCTACACTATTTTGAACCACTTTGGGGCTAAATGAATGGGTTCTTATGGAAAACCCTAAAAAGCCACTTCTACACTATTTAACTAAATGTTTTGTTCGAAATGAAAGTGATTTAAACCACTTTGGTGCTAAATGAATGGGTTCTTATGGAAAATCCTAAAAATTACTTCTACACTAATTAAACCACTTATACACTATTTTGAACCACTTTGGGGCTAAATGAATGGGTTCTTATGGAAAACCCTAAAAAGCCACTTCTACACTATTTAACTAAATGTTTTGTTCGAAATGAAAGTGATTTAAACCACTTTGGTGCTAAATGAATGGGTTCTTATGGAAAACCCTAAAAAAACCACTTCTACACTATTTAAATCACTTTGGGGCTAAATGAATGGGTTCTTATGGAAAACCCTAATATAATAAATTTAATGTAAAAGAAAATGAAAACAAATTGAAACTAAACTTAACTAAATGTTTTGTTCGAAATGAAAGTGATTTAAACCACTTTGGTGCTAAATGAATGGGTTCTTATGGAAAATCCTAAAAATTACTTCTACACTAATTAAACCACTTATACACTATTTTGAACCACTTTGGGGCTAAATGAATGGGTTCTTATGGAAAACCCTAAAAAACCACTTCTACACTATTTAAATCACTTTGGGGCTAAATCAATCAAAGATTATTTGTAAAGCGCTTTTAACAACTCAAGTTGTCGCAAAGCAGCTTTACAGGGTTGAATGGGTTCTTATGGAAAACCCTAATATAATAAATTTAATGTAAAAGAAAATGAAAACAAATTGAAACTAAACTTAACTAAATGTTTTGTTCGAAATGAAAGTGATTTAAACCACTTTGGTGCTAAATGAATGGGTTCTTATGGAAAATCCTAAAAATTACTTCTACACTAATTAAACCACTTCTACACTATTTTGAACCACTTTGGGGCTAAATGAATGGGTTCTTATGGAAAACCCTAAAAAGCCACTTCTACACTATTTAACTAAATGTTTTGTTCGAAATGAAAGTGATTTAAACCACTTTGGTGCTAAATGAATGGGTTCTTATGGAAAATCCTAAAAATTACTTCTACACTAATTAAACCACTTATACACTATTTTGAACCACTTTGGGGCTAAATGAATGGGTTCTTATGGAAAACCCTAAAAAGCCACTTCTACACTATTTAACTAAATGTTTTGTTCGAAATGAAAGTGATTTAAACCACTTTGGTGCTAAATGAATGGGTTCTTATGGAAAACCCTAAAAAACCACTTCTACACTATTTAAATCACTTTGGGGCTAAATGAATGGGTTCTTATGGAAAACCCTAATATAATAAATTTAATGTAAAAGAAAATGAAAACAAATTGAAACTAAACTTAACTAAATGTTTTGTTCGAAATGAAAGTGATTTAAACCACTTTGGTGCTAAATGAATGGGTTCTTATAAAAAACCCTAAAAATTACTTCTACACCAATTAAACCACTTCAACACTATTTTGAACCACTTTGGGGCTAAATGAATGGGTTCTTATGGAAAACCCTAAAAAAACACTTCTACAATATTTAAATCACTTTGGTGCTAAATGAATGGGTTCTTATGGAAAATCCTAAAAATTACTTCTACACTAATTAAACCACTTATACACTATTTTGAACCACTTTGGGGCTAAATGAATGGGTTCTTATGGAAAACCCTAAAAAACCACTTCTACACTATTTAAATCACTTTGGGGCTAAATGAATGGGTTCTTATGGAAAACCCTAATATAATAAATTTAATGTAAAAGAAAATGAAAACAAATTGAAACTAAACTTAACTAAATGTTTTGTTCGAAATGAAAGTGATTTAAACCACTTTGGTGCTAAATGAATGGGTTCTTATAAAAAACCCTAAAAATTACTTCTACACTAATTAAACCACTTCAACACTATGTTGAACCACTTTGGGGCTAAATGAATGGGTTCTTATGGAAAACCCTAAAAAACCACTTCTACAATATTTAAATCACTTTGGTGCTAAATGAATGGGTTCTTATGGAAAATCCTAAAAATTACTTCTACACTAATTAACACTAGAGCTCCTAGAGAAGCGAAAAATTTCACAGGGCTTGGTAGGGTCCATGTAGCCCACTCCCCTGCTGTGAAGGGATTAACGCCCATTGTCTTGGTAATGCGGTGGAAGCGGCTCACCCCCAGCTCATACGCCTGCCAAAGCACAAGCTGGCTCACCCCCAAGCTCATATGACCAAAACACCAAACGTGATACTTCACGAAAAAGTTGAAGTTACAAGCAGACTGTATGTTACCGATACTACAACAAACGGCAGAAAATTTGTAGACTCGTGTTTCAAAAGTTACAATTCAATCGCACGTAGAGACGACAGTTTCTCTAATGAGTCCCGTCAAACAATAAAAATAAATAAAAATGTTTGAATCTTGCTCTTTGTATATTTCATATACTATACTATATAATATTTGTTGTAATCAAACACTTTCTGTTTCCGCGTTTGAATTCGCGTTTGAAAAGCTAAGAAATTATATGGCGCAATTAGCTTGATGCTAATGTTATATAGGAAATCCCATATCATTGCTAGCGAAAATTAGCATGGTCGCGTTGCATCACTGCATCACTGATAAATGTTGTGATCTAAACAGCAGGCTGGAAAAGGAGAGGAAAAGACAGGAAAACAAATTCATGTGCTCTCTATCTATCTATCTATATATATATATATATATATATATATATTTGTGTTAGAAGCATTTGATAGAAGCATTTGTGTTTCTGCTTGTTTGTGATCTAAACAGCAGGCTTGAATCTTGCTCTTTGTACATTTCTCATACTATCTATCTATCTATCTATATTTGTGTTAGAAGCATTTGATAGAAGCATTTGTGTTTCTGCTTGTTTGTGATCTAAACAGCAGGCTTGAATCTTGCTCTTTGTACATTTCTTATACTATCTATCTATATTTGTGTTAGAAGCATTTGATAGAAGCATTTGTGTTTCTGCTTGTTTGTGATCTAAACAGCAGGCTTGAATCTTGCTCTTTGTACATTTCTTATACTATCTATCTATATTTGTGTTAGAAGCATTTGATAGAAGCATTTGTGTTTCTGCTTGTTTGTGATCTAAACAGCAGGCTTGAATCTTGCTCTTTGTACATTTCTCATACTATCTATCTATCTATCTATATTTGTGTTAGAAGCATTTGATAGAAGCATTTGTGTTTCTGCTTGTTTGTGATCTAAACAGCAGGCTTGAATCTTGCTCTTTGTACATTTCTTATACTATCTATCTATCTATATTTGTGTTAGAAGCATTTGATAGAAGCATTTGTGTTTCTGCTTGTTTATGATCTAAACAGCAGGCTTGAATCTTGCTCTTTGTACATTTCTTATACTATCTATCTATCTATATTTGTGTTAGAAGCATTTGATAGAAGCATTTGTGTTTCTGCTTGTTTGTGATCTAAACAGCAGGCTTGAATCTTGCTCTTTGTACATTTCTTATACTACCTCTATCTATCTATCTATCTATCTATCTGTGTTAGAAGCATTTGATAGAAGCATTTGTGTTTCTGCTTGTTTGTGATCTGTGAGACTTCTGTGATCAGAGACTTTCTGGGTGAGGCTGCTGCCTCAGTCTTGCTCTGTGAATTAACATAATAAAGGGTGATGTTTGGCTTTGCTAATTGCTGGCAAGAAGGAGAAGAAGGAGGGGTGATGTCCTCAGAATCCTGAATTCTCAGGAGCTCTAGTGTTAAACCACTTATACACTATTTTGAACCACTTTGGGGCTAAACGAATGGGTTCTTATGGAAAACCCTAAAAAACCACTTCTACACTATTTAAATCACTTTGGGGCTAAATCAATCAATCAAAGTTTATTTGTATAGCGCTTTTAACAACTCAAGTTGTCGCAAAGCAGCTTTACAGGGTTGAATGGGTTCTTATGGAAAACCCTAATATAATAAATTTAATGTAAAAGAAAATGAAAACAAATTGAAACTAAACTTAACTAAATGTTTTGTTCGAAATGAAAGTGATTTAAACCACTTTGGTGCTAAATGAATGGGTTCTTATGGAAAATCCTAAAAATTACTTCTACACTAATTAAACCACTTCTACACTATTTTGAACCACTTTGGGGCTAAATGAATGGGTTCTTATGGAAAACCCTAAAAAGCCACTTCTACACTATTTAACTAAATGTTTTGTTCGAAATGAAAGTGATTTAAACCACTTTGGTGCTAAATGAATGGGTTCTTATGGAAAACCCTAAAAAACCACTTCTACACTATTTAAATCACTTTGGGGCTAAATGAATGGGTTCTTATGGAAAACCCTAATATAATAAATTTAATGTAAAAGAAAATGAAAACAAATTGAAACTAAACTTAACTAAATGTTTTGTTCGAAATGAAAGTGATTTAAACCACTTTGGTGCTAAATGAATGGGTTCTTATGGAAAATCCTAAAAATTACTTCTACACTAATTAAACCACTTCTACACTATTTTGAACCACTTTGGGGCTAAATGAATGGGTTCTTATGGAAAACCCTAAAAAGCCACTTCTACACTATTTAACTAAATGTTTTGTTCGAAATGAAAGTGATTTAAACCACTTTGGTGCTAAATGAATGGGTTCTTATGGAAAATCCTAAAAATTACTTCTACACTAATTAAACCACTTATACACTATTTTGAACCACTTTGGGGCTAAATGAATGGGTTCTTATGGAAAACCCTAAAAAGCCACTTCTACACTATTTAACTAAATGTTTTGTTCGAAATGAAAGTGATTTAAACCACTTTGGTGCTAAATGAATGGGTTCTTATGGAAAACCCTAAAAAACCACTTCTACACTATTTAAATCACTTTGGGGCTAAATGAATGGGTTCTTATGGAAAACCCTAATATAATAAATTTAATGTAAAAGAAAATGAAAACAAATTGAAACTAAACTTAACTAAATGTTTTGTTCGAAATGAAAGTGATTTAAACCACTTTGGTGCTAAATGAATGGGTTCTTATGGAAAATCCTAAAAATTACTTCTACACTAATTAAACCACTTATACACTATTTTGAACCACTTTGGGGCTAAATGAATGGGTTCTTATGGAAAACCCTAAAAAACCACTTCTACACTATTTAAATCACTTTGGGGCTAAATCAATCAATCAAAGATTATTTGTAAAGCGCTTTTAACAACTCAAGTTGTCGCAAAGCAGCTTTACAGGGTTGAATGGGTTCTTATGGAAAACCCTAATATAATAAATTTAATGTAAAAGAAAATGAAAACAAATTGAAACTAAACTTAACTAAATGTTTTGTTCGAAATGAAAGTGATTTAAACCACTTTGGTGCTAAATGAATGGGTTCTTATGGAAAATCCTAAAAATTACTTCTACACTAATTAAACCACTTCTACACTATTTTGAACCACTTTGGGGCTAAATGAATGGGTTCTTATGGAAAACCCTAAAAAGCCACTTCTACACTATTTAACTAAATGTTTTGTTCGAAATGAAAGTGATTTAAACCACTTTGGTGCTAAATGAATGGGTTCTTATGGAAAACCCTAAAAAACCACTTCTACACTATTTAAATCACTTTGGGGCTAAATGAATGGGTTCTTATGGAAAACCCTAATATAATAAATTTAATGTAAAAGAAAATGAAAACAAATTGAAACTAAACTTAACTAAATGTTTTGTTCGAAATGAAAGTGATTTAAACCACTTTGGTGCTAAATGAATGGGTTCTTATGGAAAATCCTAAAAATTACTTCTACACTAATTAAACCACTTCTACACTATTTTGAACCACTTTGGGGCTAAATGAATGGGTTCTTATGGAAAACCCTAAAAAGCCACTTCTACACTATTTAACTAAATGTTTTGTTCGAAATGAAAGTGATTTAAACCACTTTGGTGCTAAATGAATGGGTTCTTATGGAAAATCCTAAAAATTACTTCTACACTAATTAAACCACTTATACACTATTTTGAACCACTTTGGGGCTAAATGAATGGGTTCTTATGGAAAACCCTAAAAAGCCACTTCTACACTATTTAACTAAATGTTTTGTTCGAAATGAAAGTGATTTAAACCACTTTGGTGCTAAATGAATGGGTTCTTATGGAAAACCCTAAAAAAACCACTTCTACACTATTTAAATCACTTTGGGGCTAAATGAATGGGTTCTTATGGAAAACCCTAATATAATAAATTTAATGTAAAAGAAAATGAAAACAAATTGAAACTAAACTTAACTAAATGTTTTGTTCGAAATGAAAGTGATTTAAACCACTTTGGTGCTAAATGAATGGGTTCTTATGGAAAATCCTAAAAATTACTTCTACACTAATTAAACCACTTATACACTATTTTGAACCACTTTGGGGCTAAATGAATGGGTTCTTATGGAAAACCCTAAAAAACCACTTCTACACTATTTAAATCACTTTGGGGCTAAATCAATCAAAGATTATTTGTAAAGCGCTTTTAACAACTCAAGTTGTCGCAAAGCAGCTTTACAGGGTTGAATGGGTTCTTATGGAAAACCCTAATATAATAAATTTAATGTAAAAGAAAATGAAAACAAATTGAAACTAAACTTAACTAAATGTTTTGTTCGAAATGAAAGTGATTTAAACCACTTTGGTGCTAAATGAATGGGTTCTTATGGAAAATCCTAAAAATTACTTCTACACTAATTAAACCACTTCTACACTATTTTGAACCACTTTGGGGCTAAATGAATGGGTTCTTATGGAAAACCCTAAAAAGCCACTTCTACACTATTTAACTAAATGTTTTGTTCGAAATGAAAGTGATTTAAACCACTTTGGTGCTAAATGAATGGGTTCTTATGGAAAATCCTAAAAATTACTTCTACACTAATTAAACCACTTATACACTATTTTGAACCACTTTGGGGCTAAATGAATGGGTTCTTATGGAAAACCCTAAAAAGCCACTTCTACACTATTTAACTAAATGTTTTGTTCGAAATGAAAGTGATTTAAACCACTTTGGTGCTAAATGAATGGGTTCTTATGGAAAACCCTAAAAAACCACTTCTACACTATTTAAATCACTTTGGGGCTAAATGAATGGGTTCTTATGGAAAACCCTAATATAATAAATTTAATGTAAAAGAAAATGAAAACAAATTGAAACTAAACTTAACTAAATGTTTTGTTCGAAATGAAAGTGATTTAAACCACTTTGGTGCTAAATGAATGGGTTCTTATAAAAAACCCTAAAAATTACTTCTACACCAATTAAACCACTTCAACACTATTTTGAACCACTTTGGGGCTAAATGAATGGGTTCTTATGGAAAACCCTAAAAAAACACTTCTACAATATTTAAATCACTTTGGTGCTAAATGAATGGGTTCTTATGGAAAATCCTAAAAATTACTTCTACACTAATTAAACCACTTATACACTATTTTGAACCACTTTGGGGCTAAATGAATGGGTTCTTATGGAAAACCCTAAAAAACCACTTCTACACTATTTAAATCACTTTGGGGCTAAATGAATGGGTTCTTATGGAAAACCCTAATATAATAAATTTAATGTAAAAGAAAATGAAAACAAATTGAAACTAAACTTAACTAAATGTTTTGTTCGAAATGAAAGTGATTTAAACCACTTTGGTGCTAAATGAATGGGTTCTTATAAAAAACCCTAAAAATTACTTCTACACTAATTAAACCACTTCAACACTATGTTGAACCACTTTGGGGCTAAATGAATGGGTTCTTATGGAAAACCCTAAAAAACCACTTCTACAATATTTAAATCACTTTGGTGCTAAATGAATGGGTTCTTATGGAAAATCCTAAAAATTACTTCTACACTAATTAACACTAGAGCTCCTAGAGAAGCGAAAAATTTCACAGGGCTTGGTAGGGTCCATGTAGCCCACTCCCCTGCTGTGAAGGGATTAACGCCCATTGTCTTGGTAATGCGGTGGAAGCGGCTCACCCCCAGCTCATACGCCTGCCAAAGCACAAGCTGGCTCACCCCCAAGCTCATATGACCAAAACACCAAACGTGATACTTCACGAAAAAGTTGAAGTTACAAGCAGACTGTATGTTACCGATACTACAACAAACGGCAGAAAATTTGTAGACTCGTGTTTCAAAAGTTACAATTCAATCGCACGTAGAGACGACAGTTTCTCTAATGAGTCCCGTCAAACAATAAAAATAAATAAAAATGTTTGAATCTTGCTCTTTGTATATTTCATATACTATACTATATAATATTTGTTGTAATCAAACACTTTCTGTTTCCGCGTTTGAATTCGCGTTTGAAAAGCTAAGAAATTATATGGCGCAATTAGCTTGATGCTAATGTTATATAGGAAATCCCATATCATTGCTAGCGAAAATTAGCATGGTCGCGTTGCATCACTGCATCACTGATAAATGTTGTGATCTAAACAGCAGGCTGGAAAAGGAGAGGAAAAGACAGGAAAACAAATTCATGTGCTCTCTATCTATCTATCTATATATATATATATATATATATATATTTGTGTTAGAAGCATTTGATAGAAGCATTTGTGTTTCTGCTTGTTTGTGATCTAAACAGCAGGCTTGAATCTTGCTCTTTGTACATTTCTCATACTATCTATCTATCTATCTATATTTGTGTTAGAAGCATTTGATAGAAGCATTTGTGTTTCTGCTTGTTTGTGATCTAAACAGCAGGCTTGAATCTTGCTCTTTGTACATTTCTTATACTATCTATCTATATTTGTGTTAGAAGCATTTGATAGAAGCATTTGTGTTTCTGCTTGTTTGTGATCTAAACAGCAGGCTTGAATCTTGCTCTTTGTACATTTCTTATACTATCTATCTATATTTGTGTTAGAAGCATTTGATAGAAGCATTTGTGTTTCTGCTTGTTTGTGATCTAAACAGCAGGCTTGAATCTTGCTCTTTGTACATTTCTCATACTATCTATCTATCTATCTATATTTGTGTTAGAAGCATTTGATAGAAGCATTTGTGTTTCTGCTTGTTTGTGATCTAAACAGCAGGCTTGAATCTTGCTCTTTGTACATTTCTTATACTATCTATCTATCTATATTTGTGTTAGAAGCATTTGATAGAAGCATTTGTGTTTCTGCTTGTTTATGATCTAAACAGCAGGCTTGAATCTTGCTCTTTGTACATTTCTTATACTATCTATCTATCTATATTTGTGTTAGAAGCATTTGATAGAAGCATTTGTGTTTCTGCTTGTTTGTGATCTAAACAGCAGGCTTGAATCTTGCTCTTTGTACATTTCTTATACTACCTCTATCTATCTATCTATCTATCTATCTGTGTTAGAAGCATTTGATAGAAGCATTTGTGTTTCTGCTTGTTTGTGATCTGTGAGACTTCTGTGATCAGAGACTTTCTGGGTGAGGCTGCTGCCTCAGTCTTGCTCTGTGAATTAACATAATAAAGGGTGATGTTTGGCTTTGCTAATTGCTGGCAAGAAGGAGAAGAAGGAGGGGTGATGTCCTCAGAATCCTGAATTCTCAGGAGCTCTAGTGTTAAACCACTTATACACTATTTTGAACCACTTTGGGGCTAAACGAATGGGTTCTTATGGAAAACCCTAAAAAACCACTTCTACACTATTTAAAT
This sequence comes from Brachyhypopomus gauderio, assembly GCF_052324685.1. Classification (NCBI taxonomy): domain Eukaryota; kingdom Metazoa; phylum Chordata; class Actinopteri; order Gymnotiformes; family Hypopomidae; genus Brachyhypopomus; species Brachyhypopomus gauderio. The sequence continues at coordinate 65,318 of NW_027507035.1, read as the reverse complement.
CACTTTGGGGCTAAATCAATCAATCAAAGTTTATTTGTATAGCGCTTTTAACAACTCAAGTTGTCGCAAAGCAGCTTTACAGGGTTGAATGGGTTCTTATGGAAAACCCTAATATAATAAATTTAATGTAAAAGAAAATGAAAACAAATTGAAACTAAACTTAACTAAATGTTTTGTTCGAAATGAAAGTGATTTAAACCACTTTGGTGCTAAATGAATGGGTTCTTATGGAAAATCCTAAAAATTACTTCTACACTAATTAAACCACTTCTACACTATTTTGAACCACTTTGGGGCTAAATGAATGGGTTCTTATGGAAAACCCTAAAAAGCCACTTCTACACTATTTAACTAAATGTTTTGTTCGAAATGAAAGTGATTTAAACCACTTTGGTGCTAAATGAATGGGTTCTTATGGAAAACCCTAAAAAACCACTTCTACACTATTTAAATCACTTTGGGGCTAAATGAATGGGTTCTTATGGAAAACCCTAATATAATAAATTTAATGTAAAAGAAAATGAAAACAAATTGAAACTAAACTTAACTAAATGTTTTGTTCGAAATGAAAGTGATTTAAACCACTTTGGTGCTAAATGAATGGGTTCTTATGGAAAATCCTAAAAATTACTTCTACACTAATTAAACCACTTCTACACTATTTTGAACCACTTTGGGGCTAAATGAATGGGTTCTTATGGAAAACCCTAAAAAGCCACTTCTACACTATTTAACTAAATGTTTTGTTCGAAATGAAAGTGATTTAAACCACTTTGGTGCTAAATGAATGGGTTCTTATGGAAAATCCTAAAAATTACTTCTACACTAATTAAACCACTTATACACTATTTTGAACCACTTTGGGGCTAAATGAATGGGTTCTTATGGAAAACCCTAAAAAGCCACTTCTACACTATTTAACTAAATGTTTTGTTCGAAATGAAAGTGATTTAAACCACTTTGGTGCTAAATGAATGGGTTCTTATGGAAAACCCTAAAAAACCACTTCTACACTATTTAAATCACTTTGGGGCTAAATGAATGGGTTCTTATGGAAAACCCTAATATAATAAATTTAATGTAAAAGAAAATGAAAACAAATTGAAACTAAACTTAACTAAATGTTTTGTTCGAAATGAAAGTGATTTAAACCACTTTGGTGCTAAATGAATGGGTTCTTATGGAAAATCCTAAAAATTACTTCTACACTAATTAAACCACTTATACACTATTTTGAACCACTTTGGGGCTAAATGAATGGGTTCTTATGGAAAACCCTAAAAAACCACTTCTACACTATTTAAATCACTTTGGGGCTAAATCAATCAATCAAAGATTATTTGTAAAGCGCTTTTAACAACTCAAGTTGTCGCAAAGCAGCTTTACAGGGTTGAATGGGTTCTTATGGAAAACCCTAATATAATAAATTTAATGTAAAAGAAAATGAAAACAAATTGAAACTAAACTTAACTAAATGTTTTGTTCGAAATGAAAGTGATTTAAACCACTTTGGTGCTAAATGAATGGGTTCTTATGGAAAATCCTAAAAATTACTTCTACACTAATTAAACCACTTCTACACTATTTTGAACCACTTTGGGGCTAAATGAATGGGTTCTTATGGAAAACCCTAAAAAGCCACTTCTACACTATTTAACTAAATGTTTTGTTCGAAATGAAAGTGATTTAAACCACTTTGGTGCTAAATGAATGGGTTCTTATGGAAAACCCTAAAAAACCACTTCTACACTATTTAAATCACTTTGGGGCTAAATGAATGGGTTCTTATGGAAAACCCTAATATAATAAATTTAATGTAAAAGAAAATGAAAACAAATTGAAACTAAACTTAACTAAATGTTTTGTTCGAAATGAAAGTGATTTAAACCACTTTGGTGCTAAATGAATGGGTTCTTATGGAAAATCCTAAAAATTACTTCTACACTAATTAAACCACTTCTACACTATTTTGAACCACTTTGGGGCTAAATGAATGGGTTCTTATGGAAAACCCTAAAAAGCCACTTCTACACTATTTAACTAAATGTTTTGTTCGAAATGAAAGTGATTTAAACCACTTTGGTGCTAAATGAATGGGTTCTTATGGAAAATCCTAAAAATTACTTCTACACTAATTAAACCACTTATACACTATTTTGAACCACTTTGGGGCTAAATGAATGGGTTCTTATGGAAAACCCTAAAAAGCCACTTCTACACTATTTAACTAAATGTTTTGTTCGAAATGAAAGTGATTTAAACCACTTTGGTGCTAAATGAATGGGTTCTTATGGAAAACCCTAAAAAAACCACTTCTACACTATTTAAATCACTTTGGGGCTAAATGAATGGGTTCTTATGGAAAACCCTAATATAATAAATTTAATGTAAAAGAAAATGAAAACAAATTGAAACTAAACTTAACTAAATGTTTTGTTCGAAATGAAAGTGATTTAAACCACTTTGGTGCTAAATGAATGGGTTCTTATGGAAAATCCTAAAAATTACTTCTACACTAATTAAACCACTTATACACTATTTTGAACCACTTTGGGGCTAAATGAATGGGTTCTTATGGAAAACCCTAAAAAACCACTTCTACACTATTTAAATCACTTTGGGGCTAAATCAATCAATCAAAGATTATTTGTAAAGCGCTTTTAACAACTCAAGTTGTCGCAAAGCAGCTTTACAGGGTTGAATGGGTTCTTATGGAAAACCCTAATATAATAAATTTAATGTAAAAGAAAATGAAAACAAATTGAAACTAAACTTAACTAAATGTTTTGTTCGAAATGAAAGTGATTTAAACCACTTTGGTGCTAAATGAATGGGTTCTTATGGAAAATCCTAAAAATTACTTCTACACTAATTAAACCACTTCTACACTATTTTGAACCACTTTGGGGCTAAATGAATGGGTTCTTATGGAAAACCCTAAAAAGCCACTTCTACACTATTTAACTAAATGTTTTGTTCGAAATGAAAGTGATTTAAACCACTTTGGTGCTAAATGAATGGGTTCTTATGGAAAATCCTAAAAATTACTTCTACACTAATTAAACCACTTATACACTATTTTGAACCACTTTGGGGCTAAATGAATGGGTTCTTATGGAAAACCCTAAAAAGCCACTTCTACACTATTTAACTAAATGTTTTGTTCGAAATGAAAGTGATTTAAACCACTTTGGTGCTAAATGAATGGGTTCTTATGGAAAACCCTAAAAAACCACTTCTACACTATTTAAATCACTTTGGGGCTAAATGAATGGGTTCTTATGGAAAACCCTAATATAATAAATTTAATGTAAAAGAAAATGAAAACAAATTGAAACTAAACTTAACTAAATGTTTTGTTCGAAATGAAAGTGATTTAAACCACTTTGGTGCTAAATGAATGGGTTCTTATAAAAAACCCTAAAAATTACTTCTACACCAATTAAACCACTTCAACACTATTTTGAACCACTTTGGGGCTAAATGAATGGGTTCTTATGGAAAACCCTAAAAAAACACTTCTACAATATTTAAATCACTTTGGTGCTAAATGAATGGGTTCTTATGGAAAATCCTAAAAATTACTTCTACACTAATTAAACCACTTATACACTATTTTGAACCACTTTGGGGCTAAATGAATGGGTTCTTATGGAAAACCCTAAAAAACCACTTCTACACTATTTAAATCACTTTGGGGCTAAATGAATGGGTTCTTATGGAAAACCCTAATATAATAAATTTAATGTAAAAGAAAATGAAAACAAATTGAAACTAAACTTAACTAAATGTTTTGTTCGAAATGAAAGTGATTTAAACCACTTTGGTGCTAAATGAATGGGTTCTTATAAAAAACCCTAAAAATTACTTCTACACTAATTAAACCACTTCAACACTATGTTGAACCACTTTGGGGCTAAATGAATGGGTTCTTATGGAAAACCCTAAAAAACCACTTCTACAATATTTAAATCACTTTGGTGCTAAATGAATGGGTTCTTATGGAAAATCCTAAAAATTACTTCTACACTAATTAACACTAGAGCTCCTAGAGAAGCGAAAAATTTCACAGGGCTTGGTAGGGTCCATGTAGCCCACTCCCCTGCTGTGAAGGGATTAACGCCCATTGTCTTGGTAATGCGGTGGAAGCGGCTCACCCCCAGCTCATACGCCTGCCAAAGCACAAGCTGGCTCACCCCCAAGCTCATATGACCAAAACACCAAACGTGATACTTCACGAAAAAGTTGAAGTTACAAGCAGACTGTATGTTACCGATACTACAACAAACGGCAGAAAATTTGTAGACTCGTGTTTCAAAAGTTACAATTCAATCGCACGTAGAGACGACAGTTTCTCTAATGAGTCCCGTCAAACAATAAAAATAAATAAAAATGTTTGAATCTTGCTCTTTGTATATTTCATATACTATACTATATAATATTTGTTGTAATCAAACACTTTCTGTTTCCGCGTTTGAATTCGCGTTTGAAAAGCTAAGAAATTATATGGCGCAATTAGCTTGATGCTAATGTTATATAGGAAATCCCATATCATTGCTAGCGAAAATTAGCATGGTCGCGTTGCATCACTGCATCACTGATAAATGTTGTGATCTAAACAGCAGGCTGGAAAAGGAGAGGAAAAGACAGGAAAACAAATTCATGTGCTCTCTATCTATCTATCTATATATATATATATATATATATATATATATATATTTGTGTTAGAAGCATTTGATAGAAGCATTTGTGTTTCTGCTTGTTTGTGATCTAAACAGCAGGCTTGAATCTTGCTCTTTGTACATTTCTCATACTATCTATCTATCTATCTATATTTGTGTTAGAAGCATTTGATAGAAGCATTTGTGTTTCTGCTTGTTTGTGATCTAAACAGCAGGCTTGAATCTTGCTCTTTGTACATTTCTTATACTATCTATCTATATTTGTGTTAGAAGCATTTGATAGAAGCATTTGTGTTTCTGCTTGTTTGTGATCTAAACAGCAGGCTTGAATCTTGCTCTTTGTACATTTCTTATACTATCTATCTATATTTGTGTTAGAAGCATTTGATAGAAGCATTTGTGTTTCTGCTTGTTTGTGATCTAAACAGCAGGCTTGAATCTTGCTCTTTGTACATTTCTCATACTATCTATCTATCTATCTATATTTGTGTTAGAAGCATTTGATAGAAGCATTTGTGTTTCTGCTTGTTTGTGATCTAAACAGCAGGCTTGAATCTTGCTCTTTGTACATTTCTTATACTATCTATCTATCTATATTTGTGTTAGAAGCATTTGATAGAAGCATTTGTGTTTCTGCTTGTTTATGATCTAAACAGCAGGCTTGAATCTTGCTCTTTGTACATTTCTTATACTATCTATCTATCTATATTTGTGTTAGAAGCATTTGATAGAAGCATTTGTGTTTCTGCTTGTTTGTGATCTAAACAGCAGGCTTGAATCTTGCTCTTTGTACATTTCTTATACTACCTCTATCTATCTATCTATCTATCTATCTGTGTTAGAAGCATTTGATAGAAGCATTTGTGTTTCTGCTTGTTTGTGATCTGTGAGACTTCTGTGATCAGAGACTTTCTGGGTGAGGCTGCTGCCTCAGTCTTGCTCTGTGAATTAACATAATAAAGGGTGATGTTTGGCTTTGCTAATTGCTGGCAAGAAGGAGAAGAAGGAGGGGTGATGTCCTCAGAATCCTGAATTCTCAGGAGCTCTAGTGTTAAACCACTTATACACTATTTTGAACCACTTTGGGGCTAAACGAATGGGTTCTTATGGAAAACCCTAAAAAACCACTTCTACACTATTTAAATCACTTTGGGGCTAAATCAATCAATCAAAGTTTATTTGTATAGCGCTTTTAACAACTCAAGTTGTCGCAAAGCAGCTTTACAGGGTTGAATGGGTTCTTATGGAAAACCCTAATATAATAAATTTAATGTAAAAGAAAATGAAAACAAATTGAAACTAAACTTAACTAAATGTTTTGTTCGAAATGAAAGTGATTTAAACCACTTTGGTGCTAAATGAATGGGTTCTTATGGAAAATCCTAAAAATTACTTCTACACTAATTAAACCACTTCTACACTATTTTGAACCACTTTGGGGCTAAATGAATGGGTTCTTATGGAAAACCCTAAAAAGCCACTTCTACACTATTTAACTAAATGTTTTGTTCGAAATGAAAGTGATTTAAACCACTTTGGTGCTAAATGAATGGGTTCTTATGGAAAACCCTAAAAAACCACTTCTACACTATTTAAATCACTTTGGGGCTAAATGAATGGGTTCTTATGGAAAACCCTAATATAATAAATTTAATGTAAAAGAAAATGAAAACAAATTGAAACTAAACTTAACTAAATGTTTTGTTCGAAATGAAAGTGATTTAAACCACTTTGGTGCTAAATGAATGGGTTCTTATGGAAAATCCTAAAAATTACTTCTACACTAATTAAACCACTTCTACACTATTTTGAACCACTTTGGGGCTAAATGAATGGGTTCTTATGGAAAACCCTAAAAAGCCACTTCTACACTATTTAACTAAATGTTTTGTTCGAAATGAAAGTGATTTAAACCACTTTGGTGCTAAATGAATGGGTTCTTATGGAAAATCCTAAAAATTACTTCTACACTAATTAAACCACTTATACACTATTTTGAACCACTTTGGGGCTAAATGAATGGGTTCTTATGGAAAACCCTAAAAAGCCACTTCTACACTATTTAACTAAATGTTTTGTTCGAAATGAAAGTGATTTAAACCACTTTGGTGCTAAATGAATGGGTTCTTATGGAAAACCCTAAAAAACCACTTCTACACTATTTAAATCACTTTGGGGCTAAATGAATGGGTTCTTATGGAAAACCCTAATATAATAAATTTAATGTAAAAGAAAATGAAAACAAATTGAAACTAAACTTAACTAAATGTTTTGTTCGAAATGAAAGTGATTTAAACCACTTTGGTGCTAAATGAATGGGTTCTTATGGAAAATCCTAAAAATTACTTCTACACTAATTAAACCACTTATACACTATTTTGAACCACTTTGGGGCTAAATGAATGGGTTCTTATGGAAAACCCTAAAAAACCACTTCTACACTATTTAAATCACTTTGGGGCTAAATCAATCAATCAAAGATTATTTGTAAAGCGCTTTTAACAACTCAAGTTGTCGCAAAGCAGCTTTACAGGGTTGAATGGGTTCTTATGGAAAACCCTAATATAATAAATTTAATGTAAAAGAAAATGAAAACAAATTGAAACTAAACTTAACTAAATGTTTTGTTCGAAATGAAAGTGATTTAAACCACTTTGGTGCTAAATGAATGGGTTCTTATGGAAAATCCTAAAAATTACTTCTACACTAATTAAACCACTTCTACACTATTTTGAACCACTTTGGGGCTAAATGAATGGGTTCTTATGGAAAACCCTAAAAAGCCACTTCTACACTATTTAACTAAATGTTTTGTTCGAAATGAAAGTGATTTAAACCACTTTGGTGCTAAATGAATGGGTTCTTATGGAAAACCCTAAAAAACCACTTCTACACTATTTAAATCACTTTGGGGCTAAATGAATGGGTTCTTATGGAAAACCCTAATATAATAAATTTAATGTAAAAGAAAATGAAAACAAATTGAAACTAAACTTAACTAAATGTTTTGTTCGAAATGAAAGTGATTTAAACCACTTTGGTGCTAAATGAATGGGTTCTTATGGAAAATCCTAAAAATTACTTCTACACTAATTAAACCACTTCTACACTATTTTGAACCACTTTGGGGCTAAATGAATGGGTTCTTATGGAAAACCCTAAAAAGCCACTTCTACACTATTTAACTAAATGTTTTGTTCGAAATGAAAGTGATTTAAACCACTTTGGTGCTAAATGAATGGGTTCTTATGGAAAATCCTAAAAATTACTTCTACACTAATTAAACCACTTATACACTATTTTGAACCACTTTGGGGCTAAATGAATGGGTTCTTATGGAAAACCCTAAAAAGCCACTTCTACACTATTTAACTAAATGTTTTGTTCGAAATGAAAGTGATTTAAACCACTTTGGTGCTAAATGAATGGGTTCTTATGGAAAACCCTAAAAAACCACTTCTACACTATTTAAATCACTTTGGGGCTAAATGAATGGGTTCTTATGGAAAACCCTAATATAATAAATTTAATGTAAAAGAAAATGAAAACAAATTGAAACTAAACTTAACTAAATGTTTTGTTCGAAATGAAAGTGATTTAAACCACTTTGGTGCTAAATGAATGGGTTCTTATAAAAAACCCTAAAAATTACTTCTACACCAATTAAACCACTTCAACACTATTTTGAACCACTTTGGGGCTAAATGAATGGGTTCTTATGGAAAACCCTAAAAAAACACTTCTACAATATTTAAATCACTTTGGTGCTAAATGAATGGGTTCTTATGGAAAATCCTAAAAATTACTTCTACACTAATTAAACCACTTATACACTATTTTGAACCACTTTGGGGCTAAATGAATGGGTTCTTATGGAAAACCCTAAAAAACCACTTCTACACTATTTAAATCACTTTGGGGCTAAATGAATGGGTTCTTATGGAAAACCCTAATATAATAAATTTAATGTAAAAGAAAATGAAAACAAATTGAAACTAAACTTAACTAAATGTTTTGTTCGAAATGAAAGTGATTTAAACCACTTTGGTGCTAAATGAATGGGTTCTTATAAAAAACCCTAAAAATTACTTCTACACTAATTAAACCACTTCAACACTATGTTGAACCACTTTGGGGCTAAATGAATGGGTTCTTATGGAAAACCCTAAAAAACCACTTCTACAATATTTAAATCACTTTGGTGCTAAATGAATGGGTTCTTATGGAAAATCCTAAAAATTACTTCTACACTAATTAACACTAGAGCTCCTAGAGAAGCGAAAAATTTCACAGGGCTTGGTAGGGTCCATGTAGCCCACTCCCCTGCTGTGAAGGGATTAACGCCCATTGTCTTGGTAATGCGGTGGAAGCGGCTCACCCCCAGCTCATACGCCTGCCAAAGCACAAGCTGGCTCACCCCCAAGCTCATATGACCAAAACACCAAACGTGATACTTCACGAAAAAGTTGAAGTTACAAGCAGACTGTATGTTACCGATACTACAACAAACGGCAGAAAATTTGTAGACTCGTGTTTCAAAAGTTACAATTCAATCGCACGTAGAGACGACAGTTTCTCTAATGAGTCCCGTCAAACAATAAAAATAAATAAAAATGTTTGAATCTTGCTCTTTGTATATTTCATATACTATACTATATAATATTTGTTGTAATCAAACACTTTCTGTTTCCGCGTTTGAATTCGCGTTTGAAAAGCTAAGAAATTATATGGCGCAATTAGCTTGATGCTAATGTTATATAGGAAATCCCATATCATTGCTAGCGAAAATTAGCATGGTCGCGTTGCATCACTGCATCACTGATAAATGTTGTGATCTAAACAGCAGGCTGGAAAAGGAGAGGAAAAGACAGGAAAACAAATTCATGTGCTCTCTATCTATCTATCTATATATATATATATATATATATATATATATATATATTTGTGTTAGAAGCATTTGATAGAAGCATTTGTGTTTCTGCTTGTTTGTGATCTAAACAGCAGGCTTGAATCTTGCTCTTTGTACATTTCTCATACTATCTATCTATCTATCTATATTTGTGTTAGAAGCATTTGATAGAAGCATTTGTGTTTCTGCTTGTTTGTGATCTAAACAGCAGGCTTGAATCTTGCTCTTTGTACATTTCTTATACTATCTATCTATATTTGTGTTAGAAGCATTTGATAGAAGCATTTGTGTTTCTGCTTGTTTGTGATCTAAACAGCAGGCTTGAATCTTGCTCTTTGTACATTTCTTATACTATCTATCTATATTTGTGTTAGAAGCATTTGATAGAAGCATTTGTGTTTCTGCTTGTTTGTGATCTAAACAGCAGGCTTGAATCTTGCTCTTTGTACATTTCTCATACTATCTATCTATCTATCTATATTTGTGTTAGAAGCATTTGATAGAAGCATTTGTGTTTCTGCTTGTTTGTGATCTAAACAGCAGGCTTGAATCTTGCTCTTTGTACATTTCTTATACTATCTATCTATCTATATTTGTGTTAGAAGCATTTGATAGAAGCATTTGTGTTTCTGCTTGTTTATGATCTAAACAGCAGGCTTGAATCTTGCTCTTTGTACATTTCTTATACTACCTCTATCTATCTATCTATCTATCTATCTGTGTTAGAAGCATTTGATAGAAGCATTTGTGTTTCTGCTTGTTTGTGATCTGTGAGACTTCTGTGATCAGAGACTTTCTGGGTGAGGCTGCTGCCTCAGTCTTGCTCTGTGAATTAACATAATAAAGGGTGATGTTTGGCTTTGCTAATTGCTGGCAAGAAGGAGAAGAAGGAGGGGTGATGTCCTCAGAATCCTGAATTCTCAGGAGCTCTAGTGTTAAACCACTTATACACTATTTTGAACCACTTTGGGGCTAAACGAATGGGTTCTTATGGAAAACCCTAAAAAACCACTTCTACACTATTTAAATCACTTTGGGGCTAAATCAATCAATCAAAGTTTATTTGTATAGCGCTTTTAACAACTCAAGTTGTCGCAAAGCAGCTTTACAGGGTTGAATGGGTTCTTATGGAAAACCCTAATATAATAAATTTAATGTAAAAGAAAATGAAAACAAATTGAAACTAAACTTAACTAAATGTTTTGTTCGAAATGAAAGTGATTTAAACCACTTTGGTGCTAAATGAATGGGTTCTTATGGAAAATCCTAAAAATTACTTCTACACTAATTAAACCACTTCTACACTATTTTGAACCACTTTGGGGCTAAATGAATGGGTTCTTATGGAAAACCCTAAAAAGCCACTTCTACACTATTTAACTAAATGTTTTGTTCGAAATGAAAGTGATTTAAACCACTTTGGTGCTAAATGAATGGGTTCTTATGGAAAACCCTAAAAAACCACTTCTACACTATTTAAATCACTTTGGGGCTAAATGAATGGGTTCTTATGGAAAACCCTAATATAATAAATTTAATGTAAAAGAAAATGAAAACAAATTGAAACTAAACTTAACTAAATGTTTTGTTCGAAATGAAAGTGATTTAAACCACTTTGGTGCTAAATGAATGGGTTCTTATGGAAAATCCTAAAAATTACTTCTACACTAATTAAACCACTTCTACACTATTTTGAACCACTTTGGGGCTAAATGAATGGGTTCTTATGGAAAACCCTAAAAAGCCACTTCTACACTATTTAACTAAATGTTTTGTTCGAAATGAAAGTGATTTAAACCACTTTGGTGCTAAATGAATGGGTTCTTATGGAAAATCCTAAAAATTACTTCTACACTAATTAAACCACTTATACACTATTTTGAACCACTTTGGGGCTAAATGAATGGGTTCTTATGGAAAACCCTAAAAAGCCACTTCTACACTATTTAACTAAATGTTTTGTTCGAAATGAAAGTGATTTAAACCACTTTGGTGCTAAATGAATGGGTTCTTATGGAAAACCCTAAAAAACCACTTCTACACTATTTAAATCACTTTGGGGCTAAATGAATGGGTTCTTATGGAAAACCCTAATATAATAAATTTAATGTAAAAGAAAATGAAAACAAATTGAAACTAAACTTAACTAAATGTTTTGTTCGAAATGAAAGTGATTTAAACCACTTTGGTGCTAAATGAATGGGTTCTTATGGAAAATCCTAAAAATTACTTCTACACTAATTAAACCACTTATACACTATTTTGAACCACTTTGGGGCTAAATGAATGGGTTCTTATGGAAAACCCTAAAAAACCACTTCTACACTATTTAAATCACTTTGGGGCTAAATCAATCAATCAAAGATTATTTGTAAAGCGCTTTTAACAACTCAAGTTGTCGCAAAGCAGCTTTACAGGGTTGAATGGGTTCTTATGGAAAACCCTAATATAATAAATTTAATGTAAAAGAAAATGAAAACAAATTGAAACTAAACTTAACTAAATGTTTTGTTCGAAATGAAAGTGATTTAAACCACTTTGGTGCTAAATGAATGGGTTCTTATGGAAAATCCTAAAAATTACTTCTACACTAATTAAACCACTTCTACACTATTTTGAACCACTTTGGGGCTAAATGAATGGGTTCTTATGGAAAACCCTAAAAAGCCACTTCTACACTATTTAACTAAATGTTTTGTTCGAAATGAAAGTGATTTAAACCACTTTGGTGCTAAATGAATGGGTTCTTATGGAAAACCCTAAAAAACCACTTCTACACTATTTAAATCACTTTGGGGCTAAATGAATGGGTTCTTATGGAAAACCCTAATATAATAAATTTAATGTAAAAGAAAATGAAAACAAATTGAAACTAAACTTAACTAAATGTTTTGTTCGAAATGAAAGTGATTTAAACCACTTTGGTGCTAAATGAATGGGTTCTTATGGAAAATCCTAAAAATTACTTCTACACTAATTAAACCACTTCTACACTATTTTGAACCACTTTGGGGCTAAATGAATGGGTTCTTATGGAAAACCCTAAAAAGCCACTTCTACACTATTTAACTAAATGTTTTGTTCGAAATGAAAGTGATTTAAACCACTTTGGTGCTAAATGAATGGGTTCTTATGGAAAATCCTAAAAATTACTTCTACACTAATTAAACCACTTATACACTATTTTGAACCACTTTGGGGCTAAATGAATGGGTTCTTATGGAAAACCCTAAAAAGCCACTTCTACACTATTTAACTAAATGTTTTGTTCGAAATGAAAGTGATTTAAACCACTTTGGTGCTAAATGAATGGGTTCTTATGGAAAACCCTAAAAAACCACTTCTACACTATTTAAATCACTTTGGGGCTAAATGAATGGGTTCTTATGGAAAACCCTAATATAATAAATTTAATGTAAAAGAAAATGAAAACAAATTGAAACTAAACTTAACTAAATGTTTTGTTCGAAATGAAAGTGATTTAAACCACTTTGGTGCTAAATGAATGGGTTCTTATAAAAAACCCTAAAAATTACTTCTACACCAATTAAACCACTTCAACACTATTTTGAACCACTTTGGGGCTAAATGAATGGGTTCTTATGGAAAACCCTAAAAAAACACTTCTACAATATTTAAATCACTTTGGTGCTAAATGAATGGGTTCTTATGGAAAATCCTAAAAATTACTTCTACACTAATTAAACCACTTATACACTATTTTGAACCACTTTGGGGCTAAATGAATGGGTTCTTATGGAAAACCCTAAAAAACCACTTCTACACTATTTAAATCACTTTGGGGCTAAATGAATGGGTTCTTATGGAAAACCCTAATATAATAAATTTAATGTAAAAGAAAATGAAAACAAATTGAAACTAAACTTAACTAAATGTTTTGTTCGAAATGAAAGTGATTTAAACCACTTTGGTGCTAAATGAATGGGTTCTTATAAAAAACCCTAAAAATTACTTCTACACTAATTAAACCACTTCAACACTATGTTGAACCACTTTGGGGCTAAATGAATGGGTTCTTATGGAAAACCCTAAAAAACCACTTCTACAATATTTAAATCACTTTGGTGCTAAATGAATGGGTTCTTATGGAAAATCCTAAAAATTACTTCTACACTAATTAACACTAGAGCTCCTAGAGAAGCGAAAAATTTCACAGGGCTTGGTAGGGTCCATGTAGCCCACTCCCCTGCTGTGAAGGGATTAACGCCCATTGTCTTGGTAATGCGGTGGAAGCGGCTCACCCCCAGCTCATACGCCTGCCAAAGCACAAGCTGGCTCACCCCCAAGCTCATATGACCAAAACACCAAACGTGATACTTCACGAAAAAGTTGAAGTTACAAGCAGACTGTATGTTACCGATACTACAACAAACGGCAGAAAATTTGTAGACTCGTGTTTCAAAAGTTACAATTCAATCGCACGTAGAGACGACAGTTTCTCTAATGAGTCCCGTCAAACAATAAAAATAAATAAAAATGTTTGAATCTTGCTCTTTGTATATTTCATATACTATACTATATAATATTTGTTGTAATCAAACACTTTCTGTTTCCGCGTTTGAATTCGCGTTTGAAAAGCTAAGAAATTATATGGCGCAATTAGCTTGATGCTAATGTTATATAGGAAATCCCATATCATTGCTAGCGAAAATTAGCATGGTCGCGTTGCATCACTGCATCACTGATAAATGTTGTGATCTAAACAGCAGGCTGGAAAAGGAGAGGAAAAGACAGGAAAACAAATTCATGTGCTCTCTATCTATCTATCTATATATATATATATATATATATATATATATTTGTGTTAGAAGCATTTGATAGAAGCATTTGTGTTTCTGCTTGTTTGTGATCTAAACAGCAGGCTTGAATCTTGCTCTTTGTACATTTCTCATACTATCTATCTATCTATCTATATTTGTGTTAGAAGCATTTGATAGAAGCATTTGTGTTTCTGCTTGTTTGTGATCTAAACAGCAGGCTTGAATCTTGCTCTTTGTACATTTCTTATACTATCTATCTATATTTGTGTTAGAAGCATTTGATAGAAGCATTTGTGTTTCTGCTTGTTTGTGATCTAAACAGCAGGCTTGAATCTTGCTCTTTGTACATTTCTTATACTATCTATCTATATTTGTGTTAGAAGCATTTGATAGAAGCATTTGTGTTTCTGCTTGTTTGTGATCTAAACAGCAGGCTTGAATCTTGCTCTTTGTACATTTCTCATACTATCTATCTATCTATCTATATTTGTGTTAGAAGCATTTGATAGAAGCATTTGTGTTTCTGCTTGTTTGTGATCTAAACAGCAGGCTTGAATCTTGCTCTTTGTACATTTCTTATACTATCTATCTATCTATATTTGTGTTAGAAGCATTTGATAGAAGCATTTGTGTTTCTGCTTGTTTATGATCTAAACAGCAGGCTTGAATCTTGCTCTTTGTACATTTCTTATACTATCTATCTATCTATATTTGTGTTAGAAGCATTTGATAGAAGCATTTGTGTTTCTGCTTGTTTGTGATCTAAACAGCAGGCTTGAATCTTGCTCTTTGTACATTTCTTATACTACCTCTATCTATCTATCTATCTATCTATCTGTGTTAGAAGCATTTGATAGAAGCATTTGTGTTTCTGCTTGTTTGTGATCTGTGAGACTTCTGTGATCAGAGACTTTCTGGGTGAGGCTGCTGCCTCAGTCTTGCTCTGTGAATTAACATAATAAAGGGTGATGTTTGGCTTTGCTAATTGCTGGCAAGAAGGAGAAGAAGGAGGGGTGATGTCCTCAGAATCCTGAATTCTCAGGAGCTCTAGTGTTAAACCACTTATACACTATTTTGAACCACTTTGGGGCTAAACGAATGGGTTCTTATGGAAAATCCTAAAAATTACTTCTACACTAATTAAACCACTTCTACACTATTTTGAACCACTTTGGGGCTAAATGAATGGGTTCTTATGGAAAACCCTAAAAAGCCACTTCTACACTATTTAACTAAATGTTTTGTTCGAAATGAAAGTGATTTAAACCACTTTGGTGCTAAATGAATGGGTTCTTATGGAAAACCCTAAAAAACCACTTCTACACTATTTAAATCACTTTGGGGCTAAATGAATGGGTTCTTATGGAAAACCCTAATATAATAAATTTAATGTAAAAGAAAATGAAAACAAATTGAAACTAAACTTAACTAAATGTTTTGTTCGAAATGAAAGTGATTTAAACCACTTTGGTGCTAAATGAATGGGTTCTTATGGAAAATCCTAAAAATTACTTCTACACTAATTAAACCACTTCTACACTATTTTGAACCACTTTGGGGCTAAATGAATGGGTTCTTATGGAAAACCCTAAAAAGCCACTTCTACACTATTTAACTAAATGTTTTGTTCGAAATGAAAGTGATTTAAACCACTTTGGTGCTAAATGAATGGGTTCTTATGGAAAATCCTAAAAATTACTTCTACACTAATTAAACCACTTATACACTATTTTGAACCACTTTGGGGCTAAATGAATGGGTTCTTATGGAAAACCCTAAAAAGCCACTTCTACACTATTTAACTAAATGTTTTGTTCGAAATGAAAGTGATTTAAACCACTTTGGTGCTAAATGAATGGGTTCTTATGGAAAACCCTAAAAAAACCACTTCTACACTATTTAAATCACTTTGGGGCTAAATGAATGGGTTCTTATGGAAAACCCTAATATAATAAATTTAATGTAAAAGAAAATGAAAACAAATTGAAACTAAACTTAACTAAATGTTTTGTTCGAAATGAAAGTGATTTAAACCACTTTGGTGCTAAATGAATGGGTTCTTATGGAAAATCCTAAAAATTACTTCTACACTAATTAAACCACTTATACACTATTTTGAACCACTTTGGGGCTAAATGAATGGGTTCTTATGGAAAACCCTAAAAAACCACTTCTACACTATTTAAATCACTTTGGGGCTAAATCAATCAAAGATTATTTGTAAAGCGCTTTTAACAACTCAAGTTGTCGCAAAGCAGCTTTACAGGGTTGAATGGGTTCTTATGGAAAACCCTAATATAATAAATTTAATGTAAAAGAAAATGAAAACAAATTGAAACTAAACTTAACTAAATGTTTTGTTCGAAATGAAAGTGATTTAAACCACTTTGGTGCTAAATGAATGGGTTCTTATGGAAAATCCTAAAAATTACTTCTACACTAATTAAACCACTTCTACACTATTTTGAACCACTTTGGGGCTAAATGAATGGGTTCTTATGGAAAACCCTAAAAAGCCACTTCTACACTATTTAACTAAATGTTTTGTTCGAAATGAAAGTGATTTAAACCACTTTGGTGCTAAATGAATGGGTTCTTATGGAAAATCCTAAAAATTACTTCTACACTAATTAAACCACTTATACACTATTTTGAACCACTTTGGGGCTAAATGAATGGGTTCTTATGGAAAACCCTAAAAAGCCACTTCTACACTATTTAACTAAATGTTTTGTTCGAAATGAAAGTGATTTAAACCACTTTGGTGCTAAATGAATGGGTTCTTATGGAAAACCCTAAAAAACCACTTCTACACTATTTAAATCACTTTGGGGCTAAATGAATGGGTTCTTATGGAAAACCCTAATATAATAAATTTAATGTAAAAGAAAATGAAAACAAATTGAAACTAAACTTAACTAAATGTTTTGTTCGAAATGAAAGTGATTTAAACCACTTTGGTGCTAAATGAATGGGTTCTTATAAAAAACCCTAAAAATTACTTCTACACCAATTAAACCACTTCAACACTATTTTGAACCACTTTGGGGCTAAATGAATGGGTTCTTATGGAAAACCCTAAAAAAACACTTCTACAATATTTAAATCACTTTGGTGCTAAATGAATGGGTTCTTATGGAAAATCCTAAAAATTACTTCTACACTAATTAAACCACTTATACACTATTTTGAACCACTTTGGGGCTAAATGAATGGGTTCTTATGGAAAACCCTAAAAAACCACTTCTACACTATTTAAATCACTTTGGGGCTAAATGAATGGGTTCTTATGGAAAACCCTAATATAATAAATTTAATGTAAAAGAAAATGAAAACAAATTGAAACTAAACTTAACTAAATGTTTTGTTCGAAATGAAAGTGATTTAAACCACTTTGGTGCTAAATGAATGGGTTCTTATAAAAAACCCTAAAAATTACTTCTACACTAATTAAACCACTTCAACACTATGTTGAACCACTTTGGGGCTAAATGAATGGGTTCTTATGGAAAACCCTAAAAAACCACTTCTACAATATTTAAATCACTTTGGTGCTAAATGAATGGGTTCTTATGGAAAATCCTAAAAATTACTTCTACACTAATTAACACTAGAGCTCCTAGAGAAGCGAAAAATTTCACAGGGCTTGGTAGGGTCCATGTAGCCCACTCCCCTGCTGTGAAGGGATTAACGCCCATTGTCTTGGTAATGCGGTGGAAGCGGCTCACCCCCAGCTCATACGCCTGCCAAAGCACAAGCTGGCTCACCCCCAAGCTCATATGACCAAAACACCAAACGTGATACTTCACGAAAAAGTTGAAGTTACAAGCAGACTGTATGTTACCGATACTACAACAAACGGCAGAAAATTTGTAGACTCGTGTTTCAAAAGTTACAATTCAATCGCACGTAGAGACGACAGTTTCTCTAATGAGTCCCGTCAAACAATAAAAATAAATAAAAATGTTTGAATCTTGCTCTTTGTATATTTCATATACTATACTATATAATATTTGTTGTAATCAAACACTTTCTGTTTCCGCGTTTGAATTCGCGTTTGAAAAGCTAAGAAATTATATGGCGCAATTAGCTTGATGCTAATGTTATATAGGAAATCCCATATCATTGCTAGCGAAAATTAGCATGGTCGCGTTGCATCACTGCATCACTGATAAATGTTGTGATCTAAACAGCAGGCTGGAAAAGGAGAGGAAAAGACAGGAAAACAAATTCATGTGCTCTCTATCTATCTATCTATATATATATATATATATATATATATATTTGTGTTAGAAGCATTTGATAGAAGCATTTGTGTTTCTGCTTGTTTGTGATCTAAACAGCAGGCTTGAATCTTGCTCTTTGTACATTTCTCATACTATCTATCTATCTATCTATATTTGTGTTAGAAGCATTTGATAGAAGCATTTGTGTTTCTGCTTGTTTGTGATCTAAACAGCAGGCTTGAATCTTGCTCTTTGTACATTTCTTATACTATCTATCTATATTTGTGTTAGAAGCATTTGATAGAAGCATTTGTGTTTCTGCTTGTTTGTGATCTAAACAGCAGGCTTGAATCTTGCTCTTTGTACATTTCTTATACTATCTATCTATATTTGTGTTAGAAGCATTTGATAGAAGCATTTGTGTTTCTGCTTGTTTGTGATCTAAACAGCAGGCTTGAATCTTGCTCTTTGTACATTTCTCATACTATCTATCTATCTATCTATATTTGTGTTAGAAGCATTTGATAGAAGCATTTGTGTTTCTGCTTGTTTGTGATCTAAACAGCAGGCTTGAATCTTGCTCTTTGTACATTTCTTATACTATCTATCTATCTATATTTGTGTTAGAAGCATTTGATAGAAGCATTTGTGTTTCTGCTTGTTTATGATCTAAACAGCAGGCTTGAATCTTGCTCTTTGTACATTTCTTATACTATCTATCTATCTATATTTGTGTTAGAAGCATTTGATAGAAGCATTTGTGTTTCTGCTTGTTTGTGATCTAAACAGCAGGCTTGAATCTTGCTCTTTGTACATTTCTTATACTACCTCTATCTATCTATCTATCTATCTATCTGTGTTAGAAGCATTTGATAGAAGCATTTGTGTTTCTGCTTGTTTGTGATCTGTGAGACTTCTGTGATCAGAGACTTTCTGGGTGAGGCTGCTGCCTCAGTCTTGCTCTGTGAATTAACATAATAAAGGGTGATGTTTGGCTTTGCTAATTGCTGGCAAGAAGGAGAAGAAGGAGGGGTGATGTCCTCAGAATCCTGAATTCTCAGGAGCTCTAGTGTTAAACCACTTATACACTATTTTGAACCACTTTGGGGCTAAACGAATGGGTTCTTATGGAAAACCCTAAAAAACCACTTCTACACTATTTAAATCACTTTGGGGCTAAATCAATCAATCAAAGTTTATTTGTATAGCGCTTTTAACAACTCAAGTTGTCGCAAAGCAGCTTTACAGGGTTGAATGGGTTCTTATGGAAAACCCTAATATAATAAATTTAATGTAAAAGAAAATGAAAACAAATTGAAACTAAACTTAACTAAATGTTTTGTTCGAAATGAAAGTGATTTAAACCACTTTGGTGCTAAATGAATGGGTTCTTATGGAAAATCCTAAAAATTACTTCTACACTAATTAAACCACTTCTACACTATTTTGAACCACTTTGGGGCTAAATGAATGGGTTCTTATGGAAAACCCTAAAAAGCCACTTCTACACTATTTAACTAAATGTTTTGTTCGAAATGAAAGTGATTTAAACCACTTTGGTGCTAAATGAATGGGTTCTTATGGAAAACCCTAAAAAACCACTTCTACACTATTTAAATCACTTTGGGGCTAAATGAATGGGTTCTTATGGAAAACCCTAATATAATAAATTTAATGTAAAAGAAAATGAAAACAAATTGAAACTAAACTTAACTAAATGTTTTGTTCGAAATGAAAGTGATTTAAACCACTTTGGTGCTAAATGAATGGGTTCTTATGGAAAATCCTAAAAATTACTTCTACACTAATTAAACCACTTCTACACTATTTTGAACCACTTTGGGGCTAAATGAATGGGTTCTTATGGAAAACCCTAAAAAGCCACTTCTACACTATTTAACTAAATGTTTTGTTCGAAATGAAAGTGATTTAAACCACTTTGGTGCTAAATGAATGGGTTCTTATGGAAAATCCTAAAAATTACTTCTACACTAATTAAACCACTTATACACTATTTTGAACCACTTTGGGGCTAAATGAATGGGTTCTTATGGAAAACCCTAAAAAGCCACTTCTACACTATTTAACTAAATGTTTTGTTCGAAATGAAAGTGATTTAAACCACTTTGGTGCTAAATGAATGGGTTCTTATGGAAAACCCTAAAAAACCACTTCTACACTATTTAAATCACTTTGGGGCTAAATGAATGGGTTCTTATGGAAAACCCTAATATAATAAATTTAATGTAAAAGAAAATGAAAACAAATTGAAACTAAACTTAACTAAATGTTTTGTTCGAAATGAAAGTGATTTAAACCACTTTGGTGCTAAATGAATGGGTTCTTATGGAAAATCCTAAAAATTACTTCTACACTAATTAAACCACTTATACACTATTTTGAACCACTTTGGGGCTAAATGAATGGGTTCTTATGGAAAACCCTAAAAAACCACTTCTACACTATTTAAATCACTTTGGGGCTAAATCAATCAATCAAAGATTATTTGTAAAGCGCTTTTAACAACTCAAGTTGTCGCAAAGCAGCTTTACAGGGTTGAATGGGTTCTTATGGAAAACCCTAATATAATAAATTTAATGTAAAAGAAAATGAAAACAAATTGAAACTAAACTTAACTAAATGTTTTGTTCGAAATGAAAGTGATTTAAACCACTTTGGTGCTAAATGAATGGGTTCTTATGGAAAATCCTAAAAATTACTTCTACACTAATTAAACCACTTCTACACTATTTTGAACCACTTTGGGGCTAAATGAATGGGTTCTTATGGAAAACCCTAAAAAGCCACTTCTACACTATTTAACTAAATGTTTTGTTCGAAATGAAAGTGATTTAAACCACTTTGGTGCTAAATGAATGGGTTCTTATGGAAAACCCTAAAAAACCACTTCTACACTATTTAAATCACTTTGGGGCTAAATGAATGGGTTCTTATGGAAAACCCTAATATAATAAATTTAATGTAAAAGAAAATGAAAACAAATTGAAACTAAACTTAACTAAATGTTTTGTTCGAAATGAAAGTGATTTAAACCACTTTGGTGCTAAATGAATGGGTTCTTATGGAAAATCCTAAAAATTACTTCTACACTAATTAAACCACTTCTACACTATTTTGAACCACTTTGGGGCTAAATGAATGGGTTCTTATGGAAAACCCTAAAAAGCCACTTCTACACTATTTAACTAAATGTTTTGTTCGAAATGAAAGTGATTTAAACCACTTTGGTGCTAAATGAATGGGTTCTTATGGAAAATCCTAAAAATTACTTCTACACTAATTAAACCACTTATACACTATTTTGAACCACTTTGGGGCTAAATGAATGGGTTCTTATGGAAAACCCTAAAAAGCCACTTCTACACTATTTAACTAAATGTTTTGTTCGAAATGAAAGTGATTTAAACCACTTTGGTGCTAAATGAATGGGTTCTTATGGAAAACCCTAAAAAAACCACTTCTACACTATTTAAATCACTTTGGGGCTAAATGAATGGGTTCTTATGGAAAACCCTAATATAATAAATTTAATGTAAAAGAAAATGAAAACAAATTGAAACTAAACTTAACTAAATGTTTTGTTCGAAATGAAAGTGATTTAAACCACTTTGGTGCTAAATGAATGGGTTCTTATGGAAAATCCTAAAAATTACTTCTACACTAATTAAACCACTTATACACTATTTTGAACCACTTTGGGGCTAAATGAATGGGTTCTTATGGAAAACCCTAAAAAACCACTTCTACACTATTTAAATCACTTTGGGGCTAAATCAATCAATCAAAGATTATTTGTAAAGCGCTTTTAACAACTCAAGTTGTCGCAAAGCAGCTTTACAGGGTTGAATGGGTTCTTATGGAAAACCCTAATATAATAAATTTAATGTAAAAGAAAATGAAAACAAATTGAAACTAAACTTAACTAAATGTTTTGTTCGAAATGAAAGTGATTTAAACCACTTTGGTGCTAAATGAATGGGTTCTTATGGAAAATCCTAAAAATTACTTCTACACTAATTAAACCACTTCTACACTATTTTGAACCACTTTGGGGCTAAATGAATGGGTTCTTATGGAAAACCCTAAAAAGCCACTTCTACACTATTTAACTAAATGTTTTGTTCGAAATGAAAGTGATTTAAACCACTTTGGTGCTAAATGAATGGGTTCTTATGGAAAATCCTAAAAATTACTTCTACACTAATTAAACCACTTATACACTATTTTGAACCACTTTGGGGCTAAATGAATGGGTTCTTATGGAAAACCCTAAAAAGCCACTTCTACACTATTTAACTAAATGTTTTGTTCGAAATGAAAGTGATTTAAACCACTTTGGTGCTAAATGAATGGGTTCTTATGGAAAACCCTAAAAAACCACTTCTACACTATTTAAATCACTTTGGGGCTAAATGAATGGGTTCTTATGGAAAACCCTAATATAATAAATTTAATGTAAAAGAAAATGAAAACAAATTGAAACTAAACTTAACTAAATGTTTTGTTCGAAATGAAAGTGATTTAAACCACTTTGGTGCTAAATGAATGGGTTCTTATGGAAAATCCTAAAAATTACTTCTACACTAATTAAACCACTTCTACACTATTTTGAACCACTTTGGGGCTAAATGAATGGGTTCTTATGGAAAACCCTAAAAAGCCACTTCTACACTATTTAACTAAATGTTTTGTTCGAAATGAAAGTGATTTAAACCACTTTGGTGCTAAATGAATGGGTTCTTATGGAAAATCCTAAAAATTACTTCTACACTAATTAAACCACTTATACACTATTTTGAACCACTTTGGGGCTAAATGAATGGGTTCTTATGGAAAACCCTAAAAAGCCACTTCTACACTATTTAACTAAATGTTTTGTTCGAAATGAAAGTGATTTAAACCACTTTGGTGCTAAATGAATGGGTTCTTATGGAAAACCCTAAAAAAACCACTTCTACACTATTTAAATCACTTTGGGGCTAAATGAATGGGTTCTTATGGAAAACCCTAATATAATAAATTTAATGTAAAAGAAAATGAAAACAAATTGAAACTAAACTTAACTAAATGTTTTGTTCGAAATGAAAGTGATTTAAACCACTTTGGTGCTAAATGAATGGGTTCTTATGGAAAATCCTAAAAATTACTTCTACACTAATTAAACCACTTATACACTATTTTGAACCACTTTGGGGCTAAATGAATGGGTTCTTATGGAAAACCCTAAAAAACCACTTCTACACTATTTAAATCACTTTGGGGCTAAATCAATCAATCAAAGATTATTTGTAAAGCGCTTTTAACAACTCAAGTTGTCGCAAAGCAGCTTTACAGGGTTGAATGGGTTCTTATGGAAAACCCTAATATAATAAATTTAATGTAAAAGAAAATGAAAACAAATTGAAACTAAACTTAACTAAATGTTTTGTTCGAAATGAAAGTGATTTAAACCACTTTGGTGCTAAATGAATGGGTTCTTATGGAAAATCCTAAAAATTACTTCTACACTAATTAAACCACTTCTACACTATTTTGAACCACTTTGGGGCTAAATGAATGGGTTCTTATGGAAAACCCTAAAAAGCCACTTCTACACTATTTAACTAAATGTTTTGTTCGAAATGAAAGTGATTTAAACCACTTTGGTGCTAAATGAATGGGTTCTTATGGAAAACCCTAAAAAACCACTTCTACACTATTTAAATCACTTTGGGGCTAAATGAATGGGTTCTTATGGAAAACCCTAATATAATAAATTTAATGTAAAAGAAAATGAAAACAAATTGAAACTAAACTTAACTAAATGTTTTGTTCGAAATGAAAGTGATTTAAACCACTTTGGTGCTAAATGAATGGGTTCTTATGGAAAATCCTAAAAATTACTTCTACACTAATTAAACCACTTCTACACTATTTTGAACCACTTTGGGGCTAAATGAATGGGTTCTTATGGAAAACCCTAAAAAGCCACTTCTACACTATTTAACTAAATGTTTTGTTCGAAATGAAAGTGATTTAAACCACTTTGGTGCTAAATGAATGGGTTCTTATGGAAAACCCTAAAAAACCACTTCTACACTATTTAAATCACTTTGGGGCTAAATGAATGGGTTCTTATGGAAAACCCTAATATAATAAATTTAATGTAAAAGAAAATGAAAACAAATTGAAACTAAACTTAACTAAATGTTTTGTTCGAAATGAAAGTGATTTAAACCACTTTGGTGCTAAATGAATGGGTTCTTATGGAAAATCCTAAAAATTACTTCTACACTAATTAAACCACTTATACACTATTTTGAACCACTTTGGGGCTAAATGAATGGGTTCTTATGGAAAACCCTAAAAAACCACTTCTACACTATTTAAATCACTTTGGGGCTAAATCAATCAATCAAAGATTATTTGTAAAGCGCTTTTAACAACTCAAGTTGTCGCAAAGCAGCTTTACAGGGTTGAATGGGTTCTTATGGAAAACCCTAATATAATAAATTTAATGTAAAAGAAAATGAAAACAAATTGAAACTAAACTTAACTAAATGTTTTGTTCGAAATGAAAGTGATTTGAACCACTTTGGGGCTAAACGAATGGGTTCTTATGGAAAATCCTAAAAATTACTTCTACACTAATTAAACCACTTCTACACTATTTTGAACCACTTTGGGGCTAAATGAATGGGTTCTTATGGAAAACCCTAAAAAGCCACTTCTACACTATTTAACTAAATGTTTTGTTCGAAATGAAAGTGATTTAAACCACTTTGGTGCTAAATGAATGGGTTCTTATGGAAAACCCTAAAAAACCACTTCTACACTATTTAAATCACTTTGGGGCTAAATGAATGGGTTCTTATGGAAAACCCTAATATAATAAATTTAATGTAAAAGAAAATGAAAACAAATTGAAACTAAACTTAACTAAATGTTTTGTTCGAAATGAAAGTGATTTAAACCACTTTGGTGCTAAATGAATGGGTTCTTATGGAAAATCCTAAAAATTACTTCTACACTAATTAAACCACTTCTACACTATTTTGAACCACTTTGGGGCTAAATGAATGGGTTCTTATGGAAAACCCTAAAAAGCCACTTCTACACTATTTAACTAAATGTTTTGTTCGAAATGAAAGTGATTTAAACCACTTTGGTGCTAAATGAATGGGTTCTTATGGAAAATCCTAAAAATTACTTCTACACTAATTAAACCACTTATACACTATTTTGAACCACTTTGGGGCTAAATGAATGGGTTCTTATGGAAAACCCTAAAAAGCCACTTCTACACTATTTAACTAAATGTTTTGTTCGAAATGAAAGTGATTTAAACCACTTTGGTGCTAAATGAATGGGTTCTTATGGAAAACCCTAAAAAAACCACTTCTACACTATTTAAATCACTTTGGGGCTAAATGAATGGGTTCTTATGGAAAACCCTAATATAATAAATTTAATGTAAAAGAAAATGAAAACAAATTGAAACTAAACTTAACTAAATGTTTTGTTCGAAATGAAAGTGATTTAAACCACTTTGGTGCTAAATGAATGGGTTCTTATGGAAAATCCTAAAAATTACTTCTACACTAATTAAACCACTTATACACTATTTTGAACCACTTTGGGGCTAAATGAATGGGTTCTTATGGAAAACCCTAAAAAACCACTTCTACACTATTTAAATCACTTTGGGGCTAAATCAATCAAAGATTATTTGTAAAGCGCTTTTAACAACTCAAGTTGTCGCAAAGCAGCTTTACAGGGTTGAATGGGTTCTTATGGAAAACCCTAATATAATAAATTTAATGTAAAAGAAAATGAAAACAAATTGAAACTAAACTTAACTAAATGTTTTGTTCGAAATGAAAGTGATTTAAACCACTTTGGTGCTAAATGAATGGGTTCTTATGGAAAATCCTAAAAATTACTTCTACACTAATTAAACCACTTCTACACTATTTTGAACCACTTTGGGGCTAAATGAATGGGTTCTTATGGAAAACCCTAAAAAGCCACTTCTACACTATTTAACTAAATGTTTTGTTCGAAATGAAAGTGATTTAAACCACTTTGGTGCTAAATGAATGGGTTCTTATGGAAAATCCTAAAAATTACTTCTACACTAATTAAACCACTTATACACTATTTTGAACCACTTTGGGGCTAAATGAATGGGTTCTTATGGAAAACCCTAAAAAGCCACTTCTACACTATTTAACTAAATGTTTTGTTCGAAATGAAAGTGATTTAAACCACTTTGGTGCTAAATGAATGGGTTCTTATGGAAAACCCTAAAAAACCACTTCTACACTATTTAAATCACTTTGGGGCTAAATGAATGGGTTCTTATGGAAAACCCTAATATAATAAATTTAATGTAAAAGAAAATGAAAACAAATTGAAACTAAACTTAACTAAATGTTTTGTTCGAAATGAAAGTGATTTAAACCACTTTGGTGCTAAATGAATGGGTTCTTATAAAAAACCCTAAAAATTACTTCTACACCAATTAAACCACTTCAACACTATTTTGAACCACTTTGGGGCTAAATGAATGGGTTCTTATGGAAAACCCTAAAAAAACACTTCTACAATATTTAAATCACTTTGGTGCTAAATGAATGGGTTCTTATGGAAAATCCTAAAAATTACTTCTACACTAATTAAACCACTTATACACTATTTTGAACCACTTTGGGGCTAAATGAATGGGTTCTTATGGAAAACCCTAAAAAACCACTTCTACACTATTTAAATCACTTTGGGGCTAAATGAATGGGTTCTTATGGAAAACCCTAATATAATAAATTTAATGTAAAAGAAAATGAAAACAAATTGAAACTAAACTTAACTAAATGTTTTGTTCGAAATGAAAGTGATTTAAACCACTTTGGTGCTAAATGAATGGGTTCTTATAAAAAACCCTAAAAATTACTTCTACACTAATTAAACCACTTCAACACTATGTTGAACCACTTTGGGGCTAAATGAATGGGTTCTTATGGAAAACCCTAAAAAACCACTTCTACAATATTTAAATCACTTTGGTGCTAAATGAATGGGTTCTTATGGAAAATCCTAAAAATTACTTCTACACTAATTAACACTAGAGCTCCTAGAGAAGCGAAAAATTTCACAGGGCTTGGTAGGGTCCATGTAGCCCACTCCCCTGCTGTGAAGGGATTAACGCCCATTGTCTTGGTAATGCGGTGGAAGCGGCTCACCCCCAGCTCATACGCCTGCCAAAGCACAAGCTGGCTCACCCCCAAGCTCATATGACCAAAACACCAAACGTGATACTTCACGAAAAAGTTGAAGTTACAAGCAGACTGTATGTTACCGATACTACAACAAACGGCAGAAAATTTGTAGACTCGTGTTTCAAAAGTTACAATTCAATCGCACGTAGAGACGACAGTTTCTCTAATGAGTCCCGTCAAACAATAAAAATAAATAAAAATGTTTGAATCTTGCTCTTTGTATATTTCATATACTATACTATATAATATTTGTTGTAATCAAACACTTTCTGTTTCCGCGTTTGAATTCGCGTTTGAAAAGCTAAGAAATTATATGGCGCAATTAGCTTGATGCTAATGTTATATAGGAAATCCCATATCATTGCTAGCGAAAATTAGCATGGTCGCGTTGCATCACTGCATCACTGATAAATGTTGTGATCTAAACAGCAGGCTGGAAAAGGAGAGGAAAAGACAGGAAAACAAATTCATGTGCTCTCTATCTATCTATCTATATATATATATATATATATATATATATATATTTGTGTTAGAAGCATTTGATAGAAGCATTTGTGTTTCTGCTTGTTTGTGATCTAAACAGCAGGCTTGAATCTTGCTCTTTGTACATTTCTCATACTATCTATCTATCTATCTATATTTGTGTTAGAAGCATTTGATAGAAGCATTTGTGTTTCTGCTTGTTTGTGATCTAAACAGCAGGCTTGAATCTTGCTCTTTGTACATTTCTTATACTATCTATCTATATTTGTGTTAGAAGCATTTGATAGAAGCATTTGTGTTTCTGCTTGTTTGTGATCTAAACAGCAGGCTTGAATCTTGCTCTTTGTACATTTCTTATACTATCTATCTATATTTGTGTTAGAAGCATTTGATAGAAGCATTTGTGTTTCTGCTTGTTTGTGATCTAAACAGCAGGCTTGAATCTTGCTCTTTGTACATTTCTCATACTATCTATCTATCTATCTATATTTGTGTTAGAAGCATTTGATAGAAGCATTTGTGTTTCTGCTTGTTTGTGATCTAAACAGCAGGCTTGAATCTTGCTCTTTGTACATTTCTTATACTATCTATCTATCTATATTTGTGTTAGAAGCATTTGATAGAAGCATTTGTGTTTCTGCTTGTTTATGATCTAAACAGCAGGCTTGAATCTTGCTCTTTGTACATTTCTTATACTATCTATCTATCTATATTTGTGTTAGAAGCATTTGATAGAAGCATTTGTGTTTCTGCTTGTTTGTGATCTAAACAGCAGGCTTGAATCTTGCTCTTTGTACATTTCTTATACTACCTCTATCTATCTATCTATCTATCTATCTGTGTTAGAAGCATTTGATAGAAGCATTTGTGTTTCTGCTTGTTTGTGATCTGTGAGACTTCTGTGATCAGAGACTTTCTGGGTGAGGCTGCTGCCTCAGTCTTGCTCTGTGAATTAACATAATAAAGGGTGATGTTTGGCTTTGCTAATTGCTGGCAAGAAGGAGAAGAAGGAGGGGTGATGTCCTCAGAATCCTGAATTCTCAGGAGCTCTAGTGTTAAACCACTTATACACTATTTTGAACCACTTTGGGGCTAAACGAATGGGTTCTTATGGAAAACCCTAAAAAACCACTTCTACACTATTTAAATCACTTTGGGGCTAAATCAATCAATCAAAGTTTATTTGTATAGCGCTTTTAACAACTCAAGTTGTCGCAAAGCAGCTTTACAGGGTTGAATGGGTTCTTATGGAAAACCCTAATATAATAAATTTAATGTAAAAGAAAATGAAAACAAATTGAAACTAAACTTAACTAAATGTTTTGTTCGAAATGAAAGTGATTTAAACCACTTTGGTGCTAAATGAATGGGTTCTTATGGAAAATCCTAAAAATTACTTCTACACTAATTAAACCACTTCTACACTATTTTGAACCACTTTGGGGCTAAATGAATGGGTTCTTATGGAAAACCCTAAAAAGCCACTTCTACACTATTTAACTAAATGTTTTGTTCGAAATGAAAGTGATTTAAACCACTTTGGTGCTAAATGAATGGGTTCTTATGGAAAACCCTAAAAAACCACTTCTACACTATTTAAATCACTTTGGGGCTAAATGAATGGGTTCTTATGGAAAACCCTAATATAATAAATTTAATGTAAAAGAAAATGAAAACAAATTGAAACTAAACTTAACTAAATGTTTTGTTCGAAATGAAAGTGATTTAAACCACTTTGGTGCTAAATGAATGGGTTCTTATGGAAAATCCTAAAAATTACTTCTACACTAATTAAACCACTTCTACACTATTTTGAACCACTTTGGGGCTAAATGAATGGGTTCTTATGGAAAACCCTAAAAAGCCACTTCTACACTATTTAACTAAATGTTTTGTTCGAAATGAAAGTGATTTAAACCACTTTGGTGCTAAATGAATGGGTTCTTATGGAAAACCCTAAAAAACCACTTCTACACTATTTAAATCACTTTGGGGCTAAATGAATGGGTTCTTATGGAAAACCCTAATATAATAAATTTAATGTAAAAGAAAATGAAAACAAATTGAAACTAAACTTAACTAAATGTTTTGTTCGAAATGAAAGTGATTTAAACCACTTTGGTGCTAAATGAATGGGTTCTTATGGAAAATCCTAAAAATTACTTCTACACTAATTAAACCACTTATACACTATTTTGAACCACTTTGGGGCTAAATGAATGGGTTCTTATGGAAAACCCTAAAAAACCACTTCTACACTATTTAAATCACTTTGGGGCTAAATCAATCAATCAAAGATTATTTGTAAAGCGCTTTTAACAACTCAAGTTGTCGCAAAGCAGCTTTACAGGGTTGAATGGGTTCTTATGGAAAACCCTAATATAATAAATTTAATGTAAAAGAAAATGAAAACAAATTGAAACTAAACTTAACTAAATGTTTTGTTCGAAATGAAAGTGATTTAAACCACTTTGGTGCTAAATGAATGGGTTCTTATGGAAAATCCTAAAAATTACTTCTACACTAATTAAACCACTTCTACACTATTTTGAACCACTTTGGGGCTAAATGAATGGGTTCTTATGGAAAACCCTAAAAAGCCACTTCTACACTATTTAACTAAATGTTTTGTTCGAAATGAAAGTGATTTAAACCACTTTGGTGCTAAATGAATGGGTTCTTATGGAAAACCCTAAAAAACCACTTCTACACTATTTAAATCACTTTGGGGCTAAATGAATGGGTTCTTATGGAAAACCCTAATATAATAAATTTAATGTAAAAGAAAATGAAAACAAATTGAAACTAAACTTAACTAAATGTTTTGTTCGAAATGAAAGTGATTTAAACCACTTTGGTGCTAAATGAATGGGTTCTTATGGAAAATCCTAAAAATTACTTCTACACTAATTAAACCACTTCTACACTATTTTGAACCACTTTGGGGCTAAATGAATGGGTTCTTATGGAAAACCCTAAAAAGCCACTTCTACACTATTTAACTAAATGTTTTGTTCGAAATGAAAGTGATTTAAACCACTTTGGTGCTAAATGAATGGGTTCTTATGGAAAATCCTAAAAATTACTTCTACACTAATTAAACCACTTATACACTATTTTGAACCACTTTGGGGCTAAATGAATGGGTTCTTATGGAAAACCCTAAAAAGCCACTTCTACACTATTTAACTAAATGTTTTGTTCGAAATGAAAGTGATTTAAACCACTTTGGTGCTAAATGAATGGGTTCTTATGGAAAACCCTAAAAAAACCACTTCTACACTATTTAAATCACTTTGGGGCTAAATGAATGGGTTCTTATGGAAAACCCTAATATAATAAATTTAATGTAAAAGAAAATGAAAACAAATTGAAACTAAACTTAACTAAATGTTTTGTTCGAAATGAAAGTGATTTAAACCACTTTGGTGCTAAATGAATGGGTTCTTATGGAAAATCCTAAAAATTACTTCTACACTAATTAAACCACTTATACACTATTTTGAACCACTTTGGGGCTAAATGAATGGGTTCTTATGGAAAACCCTAAAAAACCACTTCTACACTATTTAAATCACTTTGGGGCTAAATCAATCAATCAAAGATTATTTGTAAAGCGCTTTTAACAACTCAAGTTGTCGCAAAGCAGCTTTACAGGGTTGAATGGGTTCTTATGGAAAACCCTAATATAATAAATTTAATGTAAAAGAAAATGAAAACAAATTGAAACTAAACTTAACTAAATGTTTTGTTCGAAATGAAAGTGATTTAAACCACTTTGGTGCTAAATGAATGGGTTCTTATGGAAAATCCTAAAAATTACTTCTACACTAATTAAACCACTTCTACACTATTTTGAACCACTTTGGGGCTAAATGAATGGGTTCTTATGGAAAACCCTAAAAAGCCACTTCTACACTATTTAACTAAATGTTTTGTTCGAAATGAAAGTGATTTAAACCACTTTGGTGCTAAATGAATGGGTTCTTATGGAAAATCCTAAAAATTACTTCTACACTAATTAAACCACTTATACACTATTTTGAACCACTTTGGGGCTAAATGAATGGGTTCTTATGGAAAACCCTAAAAAGCCACTTCTACACTATTTAACTAAATGTTTTGTTCGAAATGAAAGTGATTTAAACCACTTTGGTGCTAAATGAATGGGTTCTTATGGAAAACCCTAAAAAACCACTTCTACACTATTTAAATCACTTTGGGGCTAAATGAATGGGTTCTTATGGAAAACCCTAATATAATAAATTTAATGTAAAAGAAAATGAAAACAAATTGAAACTAAACTTAACTAAATGTTTTGTTCGAAATGAAAGTGATTTAAACCACTTTGGTGCTAAATGAATGGGTTCTTATAAAAAACCCTAAAAATTACTTCTACACCAATTAAACCACTTCAACACTATTTTGAACCACTTTGGGGCTAAATGAATGGGTTCTTATGGAAAACCCTAAAAAAACACTTCTACAATATTTAAATCACTTTGGTGCTAAATGAATGGGTTCTTATGGAAAATCCTAAAAATTACTTCTACACTAATTAAACCACTTATACACTATTTTGAACCACTTTGGGGCTAAATGAATGGGTTCTTATGGAAAACCCTAAAAAACCACTTCTACACTATTTAAATCACTTTGGGGCTAAATGAATGGGTTCTTATGGAAAACCCTAATATAATAAATTTAATGTAAAAGAAAATGAAAACAAATTGAAACTAAACTTAACTAAATGTTTTGTTCGAAATGAAAGTGATTTAAACCACTTTGGTGCTAAATGAATGGGTTCTTATAAAAAACCCTAAAAATTACTTCTACACTAATTAAACCACTTCAACACTATGTTGAACCACTTTGGGGCTAAATGAATGGGTTCTTATGGAAAACCCTAAAAAACCACTTCTACAATATTTAAATCACTTTGGTGCTAAATGAATGGGTTCTTATGGAAAATCCTAAAAATTACTTCTACACTAATTAACACTAGAGCTCCTAGAGAAGCGAAAAATTTCACAGGGCTTGGTAGGGTCCATGTAGCCCACTCCCCTGCTGTGAAGGGATTAACGCCCATTGTCTTGGTAATGCGGTGGAAGCGGCTCACCCCCAGCTCATACGCCTGCCAAAGCACAAGCTGGCTCACCCCCAAGCTCATATGACCAAAACACCAAACGTGATACTTCACGAAAAAGTTGAAGTTACAAGCAGACTGTATGTTACCGATACTACAACAAACGGCAGAAAATTTGTAGACTCGTGTTTCAAAAGTTACAATTCAATCGCACGTAGAGACGACAGTTTCTCTAATGAGTCCCGTCAAACAATAAAAATAAATAAAAATGTTTGAATCTTGCTCTTTGTATATTTCATATACTATACTATATAATATTTGTTGTAATCAAACACTTTCTGTTTCCGCGTTTGAATTCGCGTTTGAAAAGCTAAGAAATTATATGGCGCAATTAGCTTGATGCTAATGTTATATAGGAAATCCCATATCATTGCTAGCGAAAATTAGCATGGTCGCGTTGCATCACTGCATCACTGATAAATGTTGTGATCTAAACAGCAGGCTGGAAAAGGAGAGGAAAAGACAGGAAAACAAATTCATGTGCTCTCTATCTATCTATCTATATATATATATATATATATATATATTTGTGTTAGAAGCATTTGATAGAAGCATTTGTGTTTCTGCTTGTTTGTGATCTAAACAGCAGGCTTGAATCTTGCTCTTTGTACATTTCTCATACTATCTATCTATCTATCTATATTTGTGTTAGAAGCATTTGATAGAAGCATTTGTGTTTCTGCTTGTTTGTGATCTAAACAGCAGGCTTGAATCTTGCTCTTTGTACATTTCTTATACTATCTATCTATATTTGTGTTAGAAGCATTTGATAGAAGCATTTGTGTTTCTGCTTGTTTGTGATCTAAACAGCAGGCTTGAATCTTGCTCTTTGTACATTTCTTATACTATCTATCTATATTTGTGTTAGAAGCATTTGATAGAAGCATTTGTGTTTCTGCTTGTTTGTGATCTAAACAGCAGGCTTGAATCTTGCTCTTTGTACATTTCTCATACTATCTATCTATCTATCTATATTTGTGTTAGAAGCATTTGATAGAAGCATTTGTGTTTCTGCTTGTTTGTGATCTAAACAGCAGGCTTGAATCTTGCTCTTTGTACATTTCTTATACTATCTATCTATCTATATTTGTGTTAGAAGCATTTGATAGAAGCATTTGTGTTTCTGCTTGTTTATGATCTAAACAGCAGGCTTGAATCTTGCTCTTTGTACATTTCTTATACTATCTATCTATCTATATTTGTGTTAGAAGCATTTGATAGAAGCATTTGTGTTTCTGCTTGTTTGTGATCTAAACAGCAGGCTTGAATCTTGCTCTTTGTACATTTCTTATACTACCTCTATCTATCTATCTATCTATCTATCTGTGTTAGAAGCATTTGATAGAAGCATTTGTGTTTCTGCTTGTTTGTGATCTGTGAGACTTCTGTGATCAGAGACTTTCTGGGTGAGGCTGCTGCCTCAGTCTTGCTCTGTGAATTAACATAATAAAGGGTGATGTTTGGCTTTGCTAATTGCTGGCAAGAAGGAGAAGAAGGAGGGGTGATGTCCTCAGAATCCTGAATTCTCAGGAGCTCTAGTGTTAAACCACTTATACACTATTTTGAACCACTTTGGGGCTAAACGAATGGGTTCTTATGGAAAACCCTAAAAAACCACTTCTACACTATTTAAATCACTTTGGGGCTAAATCAATCAATCAAAGTTTATTTGTATAGCGCTTTTAACAACTCAAGTTGTCGCAAAGCAGCTTTACAGGGTTGAATGGGTTCTTATGGAAAACCCTAATATAATAAATTTAGTGTAAAAGAAAATGAAAACAAATTGAAACTAAACTTAACTAAATGTTTTGTTCGAAATGAAAGTGATTTAAACCACTTTGGTGCTAAATGAATGGGTTCTTATGGAAAATCCTAAAAATTACTTCTACACTAATTAAACCACTTCTACACTATTTTGAACCACTTTGGGGCTAAATGAATGGGTTCTTATGGAAAACCCTAAAAAGCCACTTCTACACTATTTAACTAAATGTTTTGTTCGAAATGAAAGTGATTTAAACCACTTTGGTGCTAAATGAATGGGTTCTTATGGAAAACCCTAAAAAACCACTTCTACACTATTTAAATCACTTTGGGGCTAAATGAATGGGTTCTTATGGAAAACCCTAATATAATAAATTTAATGTAAAAGAAAATGAAAACAAATTGAAACTAAACTTAACTAAATGTTTTGTTCGAAATGAAAGTGATTTAAACCACTTTGGTGCTAAATGAATGGGTTCTTATGGAAAATCCTAAAAATTACTTCTACACTAATTAAACCACTTCTACACTATTTTGAACCACTTTGGGGCTAAATGAATGGGTTCTTATGGAAAACCCTAAAAAGCCACTTCTACACTATTTAACTAAATGTTTTGTTCGAAATGAAAGTGATTTAAACCACTTTGGTGCTAAATGAATGGGTTCTTATGGAAAATCCTAAAAATTACTTCTACACTAATTAAACCACTTATACACTATTTTGAACCACTTTGGGGCTAAATGAATGGGTTCTTATGGAAAACCCTAAAAAGCCACTTCTACACTATTTAACTAAATGTTTTGTTCGAAATGAAAGTGATTTAAACCACTTTGGTGCTAAATGAATGGGTTCTTATGGAAAACCCTAAAAAACCACTTCTACACTATTTAAATCACTTTGGGGCTAAATGAATGGGTTCTTATGGAAAACCCTAATATAATAAATTTAATGTAAAAGAAAATGAAAACAAATTGAAACTAAACTTAACTAAATGTTTTGTTCGAAATGAAAGTGATTTAAACCACTTTGGTGCTAAATGAATGGGTTCTTATGGAAAATCCTAAAAATTACTTCTACACTAATTAAACCACTTCTACACTATTTTGAACCACTTTGGGGCTAAATGAATGGGTTCTTATGGAAAACCCTAAAAAGCCACTTCTACACTATTTAACTAAATGTTTTGTTCGAAATGAAAGTGATTTAAACCACTTTGGTGCTAAATGAATGGGTTCTTATGGAAAACCCTAAAAAACCACTTCTACACTATTTAAATCACTTTGGGGCTAAATGAATGGGTTCTTATGGAAAACCCTAATATAATAAATTTAATGTAAAAGAAAATGAAAACAAATTGAAACTAAACTTAACTAAATGTTTTGTTCGAAATGAAAGTGATTTAAACCACTTTGGTGCTAAATGAATGGGTTCTTATGGAAAATCCTAAAAATTACTTCTACACTAATTAAACCACTTCTACACTATTTTGAACCACTTTGGGGCTAAATGAATGGGTTCTTATGGAAAACCCTAAAAAGCCACTTCTACACTATTTAACTAAATGTTTTGTTCGAAATGAAAGTGATTTAAACCACTTTGGTGCTAAATGAATGGGTTCTTATGGAAAATCCTAAAAATTACTTCTACACTAATTAAACCACTTATACACTATTTTGAACCACTTTGGGGCTAAATGAATGGGTTCTTATGGAAAACCCTAAAAAGCCACTTCTACACTATTTAACTAAATGTTTTGTTCGAAATGAAAGTGATTTAAACCACTTTGGTGCTAAATGAATGGGTTCTTATGGAAAACCCTAAAAAACCACTTCTACACTATTTAAATCACTTTGGGGCTAAATGAATGGGTTCTTATGGAAAACCCTAATATAATAAATTTAATGTAAAAGAAAATGAAAACAAATTGAAACTAAACTTAACTAAATGTTTTGTTCGAAATGAAAGTGATTTAAACCACTTTGGTGCTAAATGAATGGGTTCTTATGGAAAATCCTAAAAATTACTTCTACACTAATTAAACCACTTATACACTATTTTGAACCACTTTGGGGCTAAATGAATGGGTTCTTATGGAAAACCCTAAAAAACCACTTCTACACTATTTAAATCACTTTGGGGCTAAATCAATCAATCAAAGATTATTTGTAAAGCGCTTTTAACAACTCAAGTTGTCGCAAAGCAGCTTTACAGGGTTGAATGGGTTCTTATGGAAAACCCTAATATAATAAATTTAATGTAAAAGAAAATGAAAACAAATTGAAACTAAACTTAACTAAATGTTTTGTTCGAAATGAAAGTGATTTAAACCACTTTGGTGCTAAATGAATGGGTTCTTATGGAAAATCCTAAAAATTACTTCTACACTAATTAAACCACTTCTACACTATTTTGAACCACTTTGGGGCTAAATGAATGGGTTCTTATGGAAAACCCTAAAAAGCCACTTCTACACTATTTAACTAAATGTTTTGTTCGAAATGAAAGTGATTTAAACCACTTTGGTGCTAAATGAATGGGTTCTTATGGAAAATCCTAAAAATTACTTCTACACTAATTAAACCACTTATACACTATTTTGAACCACTTTGGGGCTAAATGAATGGGTTCTTATGGAAAACCCTAAAAAGCCACTTCTACACTATTTAACTAAATGTTTTGTTCGAAATGAAAGTGATTTAAACCACTTTGGTGCTAAATGAATGGGTTCTTATGGAAAACCCTAAAAAACCACTTCTACACTATTTAAATCACTTTGGGGCTAAATGAATGGGTTCTTATGGAAAACCCTAATATAATAAATTTAATGTAAAAGAAAATGAAAACAAATTGAAACTAAACTTAACTAAATGTTTTGTTCGAAATGAAAGTGATTTAAACCACTTTGGTGCTAAATGAATGGGTTCTTATAAAAAACCCTAAAAATTACTTCTACACCAATTAAACCACTTCAACACTATTTTGAACCACTTTGGTGCTAAATGAATGGGTTCTTATGGAAAATCCTAAAAATTACTTCTACACTAATTAAACCACTTCTACACTATTTTGAACCACTTTGGGGCTAAATGAATGGGTTCTTATGGAAAACCCTAAAAAGCCACTTCTACACTATTTAACTAAATGTTTTGTTCGAAATGAAAGTGATTTAAACCACTTTGGTGCTAAATGAATGGGTTCTTATGGAAAATCCTAAAAATTACTTCTACACTAATTAAACCACTTATACACTATTTTGAACCACTTTGGGGCTAAATGAATGGGTTCTTATGGAAAACCCTAAAAAGCCACTTCTACACTATTTAACTAAATGTTTTGTTCGAAATGAAAGTGATTTAAACCACTTTGGTGCTAAATGAATGGGTTCTTATGGAAAACCCTAAAAAACCACTTCTACACTATTTAAATCACTTTGGGGCTAAATGAATGGGTTCTTATGGAAAACCCTAATATAATAAATTTAATGTAAAAGAAAATGAAAACAAATTGAAACTAAACTTAACTAAATGTTTTGTTCGAAATGAAAGTGATTTAAACCACTTTGGTGCTAAATGAATGGGTTCTTATAAAAAACCCTAAAAATTACTTCTACACCAATTAAACCACTTCAACACTATTTTGAACCACTTTGGGGCTAAATGAATGGGTTCTTATGGAAAACCCTAAAAAAACACTTCTACAATATTTAAATCACTTTGGTGCTAAATGAATGGGTTCTTATGGAAAATCCTAAAAATTACTTCTACACTAATTAAACCACTTATACACTATTTTGAACCACTTTGGGGCTAAATGAATGGGTTCTTATGGAAAACCCTAAAAAGCCACTTCTACACTATTTAACTAAATGTTTTGTTCGAAATGAAAGTGATTTAAACCACTTTGGTGCTAAATGAATGGGTTCTTATGGAAAACCCTAAAAAAACCACTTCTACACTATTTAAATCACTTTGGGGCTAAATGAATGGGTTCTTATGGAAAACCCTAATATAATAAATTTAATGTAAAAGAAAATGAAAACAAATTGAAACTAAACTTAACTAAATGTTTTGTTCGAAATGAAAGTGATTTAAACCACTTTGGTGCTAAATGAATGGGTTCTTATGGAAAATCCTAAAAATTACTTCTACACTAATTAAACCACTTCTACACTATTTTGAACCACTTTGGGGCTAAATGAATGGGTTCTTATGGAAAACCCTAAAAAACCACTTCTACACTATTTAAATCACTTTGGGGCTAAATCAATCAATCAAAGATTATTTGTAAAGCGCTTTTAACAACTCAAGTTGTCGCAAAGCAGCTTTACAGGGTTGAATGGGTTCTTATGGAAAACCCTAATATAATAAATTTAATGTAAAAGAAAATGAAAACAAATTGAAACTAAACTTAACTAAATGTTTTGTTCGAAATGAAAGTGATTTAAACCACTTTGGTGCTAAATGAATGGGTTCTTATGGAAAATCCTAAAAATTACTTCTACACTAATTAAACCACTTCTACACTATTTTGAACCACTTTGGGGCTAAATGAATGGGTTCTTATGGAAAACCCTAAAAAGCCACTTCTACACTATTTAACTAAATGTTTTGTTCGAAATGAAAGTGATTTAAACCACTTTGGTGCTAAATGAATGGGTTCTTATGGAAAACCCTAAAAAACCACTTCTACACTATTTAAATCACTTTGGGGCTAAATGAATGGGTTCTTATGGAAAACCCTAATATAATAAATTTAATGTAAAAGAAAATGAAAACAAATTGAAACTAAACTTAACTAAATGTTTTGTTCGAAATGAAAGTGATTTAAACCACTTTGGTGCTAAATGAATGGGTTCTTATGGAAAATCCTAAAAATTACTTCTACACTAATTAAACCACTTCTACACTATTTTGAACCACTTTGGGGCTAAATGAATGGGTTCTTATGGAAAACCCTAAAAAGCCACTTCTACACTATTTAACTAAATGTTTTGTTCGAAATGAAAGTGATTTAAACCACTTTGGTGCTAAATGAATGGGTTCTTATGGAAAACCCTAAAAAAACCACTTCTACACTATTTAAATCACTTTGGGGCTAAATGAATGGGTTCTTATGGAAAACCCTAATATAATAAATTTAATGTAAAAGAAAATGAAAACAAATTGAAACTAAACTTAACTAAATGTTTTGTTCGAAATGAAAGTGATTTAAACCACTTTGGTGCTAAATGAATGGGTTCTTATGGAAAATCCTAAAAATTACTTCTACACTAATTAAACCACTTCTACACTATTTTGAACCACTTTGGGGCTAAATGAATGGGTTCTTATGGAAAACCCTAAAAAGCCACTTCTACACTATTTAACTAAATGTTTTGTTCGAAATGAAAGTGATTTAAACCACTTTGGTGCTAAATGAATGGGTTCTTATGGAAAACCCTAAAAAGCCACTTCTACACTATTTAACTAAATGTTTTGTTCGAAATGAAAGTGATTTAAACCACTTTGGTGCTAAATGAATGGGTTCTTATGGAAAATCCTAAAAATTACTTCTACACTAATTAAACCACTTCTACACTATTTTGAACCACTTTGGGGCTAAATGAATGGGTTCTTATGGAAAACCCTAAAAAACCACTTCTACACTATTTAAATCACTTTGGGGCTAAATCAATCAATCAAAGATTATTTGTAAAGCGCTTTTAACAACTCAAGTTGTCGCAAAGCAGCTTTACAGGGTTGAATGGGTTCTTATGGAAAACCCTAATATAATAAATTTAATGTAAAAGAAAATGAAAACAAATTGAAACTAAACTTAACTAAATGTTTTGTTCGAAATGAAAGTGATTTAAACCACTTTGGTGCTAAATGAATGGGTTCTTATGGAAAATCCTAAAAATTACTTCTACACTAATTAAACCACTTCTACACTATTTTGAACCACTTTGGGGCTAAATGAATGGGTTCTTATGGAAAACCCTAAAAAGCCACTTCTACACTATTTAACTAAATGTTTTGTTCGAAATGAAAGTGATTTAAACCACTTTGGTGCTAAATGAATGGGTTCTTATGGAAAACCCTAAAAAGCCACTTCTACACTATTTAACTAAATGTTTTGTTCGAAATGAAAGTGATTTAAACCACTTTGGTGCTAAATGAATGGGTTCTTATGGAAAATCCTAAAAATTACTTCTACACTAATTAAACCACTTCTACACTATTTTGAACCACTTTGGGGCTAAATGAATGGGTTCTTATGGAAAACCCTAAAAAACCACTTCTACACTATTTAAATCACTTTGGGGCTAAATCAATCAATCAAAGATTATTTGTAAAGCGCTTTTAACAACTCAAGTTGTCGCAAAGCAGCTTTACAGGGTTGAATGGGTTCTTATGGAAAACCCTAATATAATAAATTTAATGTAAAAGAAAATGAAAACAAATTGAAACTAAACTTAACTAAATGTTTTGTTCGAAATGAAAGTGATTTAAACCACTTTGGTGCTAAATGAATGGGTTCTTATGGAAAATCCTAAAAATTACTTCTACACTAATTAAACCACTTCTACACTATTTTGAACCACTTTGGGGCTAAATGAATGGGTTCTTATGGAAAACCCTAAAAAGCCACTTCTACACTATTTAACTAAATGTTTTGTTCGAAATGAAAGTGATTTAAACCACTTTGGTGCTAAATGAATGGGTTCTTATGGAAAACCCTAAAAAACCACTTCTACACTATTTAAATCACTTTGGGGCTAAATGAATGGGTTCTTATGGAAAACCCTAATATAATAAATTTAATGTAAAAGAAAATGAAAACAAATTGAAACTAAACTTAACTAAATGTTTTGTTCGAAATGAAAGTGATTTAAACCACTTTGGTGCTAAATGAATGGGTTCTTATGGAAAATCCTAAAAATTACTTCTACACTAATTAAACCACTTCTACACTATTTTGAACCACTTTGGGGCTAAATGAATGGGTTCTTATGGAAAACCCTAAAAAGCCACTTCTACACTATTTAACTAAATGTTTTGTTCGAAATGAAAGTGATTTAAACCACTTTGGTGCTAAATGAATGGGTTCTTATGGAAAATCCTAAAAATTACTTCTACACTAATTAAACCACTTATACACTATTTTGAACCACTTTGGGGCTAAATGAATGGGTTCTTATGGAAAACCCTAAAAAGCCACTTCTACACTATTTAACTAAATGTTTTGTTCGAAATGAAAGTGATTTAAACCACTTTGGTGCTAAATGAATGGGTTCTTATGGAAAACCCTAAAAAAACCACTTCTACACTATTTAAATCACTTTGGGGCTAAATGAATGGGTTCTTATGGAAAACCCTAATATAATAAATTTAATGTAAAAGAAAATGAAAACAAATTGAAACTAAACTTAACTAAATGTTTTGTTCGAAATGAAAGTGATTTAAACCACTTTGGTGCTAAATGAATGGGTTCTTATGGAAAATCCTAAAAATTACTTCTACACTAATTAAACCACTTATACACTATTTTGAACCACTTTGGGGCTAAATGAATGGGTTCTTATGGAAAACCCTAAAAAACCACTTCTACACTATTTAAATCACTTTGGGGCTAAATCAATCAATCAAAGATTA
Source organism: Brachyhypopomus gauderio (assembly GCF_052324685.1). Classification (NCBI taxonomy): domain Eukaryota; kingdom Metazoa; phylum Chordata; class Actinopteri; order Gymnotiformes; family Hypopomidae; genus Brachyhypopomus; species Brachyhypopomus gauderio. The sequence continues at coordinate 22,417 of NW_027507035.1, read as the reverse complement.
TTTGTAAAGCGCTTTTAACAACTCAAGTTGTCGCAAAGCAGCTTTACAGGGTTGAATGGGTTCTTATGGAAAACCCTAATATAATAAATTTAATGTAAAAGAAAATGAAAACAAATTGAAACTAAACTTAACTAAATGTTTTGTTCGAAATGAAAGTGATTTAAACCACTTTGGTGCTAAATGAATGGGTTCTTATGGAAAATCCTAAAAATTACTTCTACACTAATTAAACCACTTCTACACTATTTTGAACCACTTTGGGGCTAAATGAATGGGTTCTTATGGAAAACCCTAAAAAGCCACTTCTACACTATTTAACTAAATGTTTTGTTCGAAATGAAAGTGATTTAAACCACTTTGGTGCTAAATGAATGGGTTCTTATGGAAAATCCTAAAAATTACTTCTACACTAATTAAACCACTTATACACTATTTTGAACCACTTTGGGGCTAAATGAATGGGTTCTTATGGAAAACCCTAAAAAGCCACTTCTACACTATTTAACTAAATGTTTTGTTCGAAATGAAAGTGATTTAAACCACTTTGGTGCTAAATGAATGGGTTCTTATGGAAAACCCTAAAAAACCACTTCTACACTATTTAAATCACTTTGGGGCTAAATGAATGGGTTCTTATGGAAAACCCTAATATAATAAATTTAATGTAAAAGAAAATGAAAACAAATTGAAACTAAACTTAACTAAATGTTTTGTTCGAAATGAAAGTGATTTAAACCACTTTGGTGCTAAATGAATGGGTTCTTATAAAAAACCCTAAAAATTACTTCTACACCAATTAAACCACTTCAACACTATTTTGAACCACTTTGGGGCTAAATGAATGGGTTCTTATGGAAAACCCTAAAAAAACACTTCTACAATATTTAAATCACTTTGGTGCTAAATGAATGGGTTCTTATGGAAAATCCTAAAAATTACTTCTACACTAATTAAACCACTTATACACTATTTTGAACCACTTTGGGGCTAAATGAATGGGTTCTTATGGAAAACCCTAAAAAACCACTTCTACACTATTTAAATCACTTTGGGGCTAAATGAATGGGTTCTTATGGAAAACCCTAATATAATAAATTTAATGTAAAAGAAAATGAAAACAAATTGAAACTAAACTTAACTAAATGTTTTGTTCGAAATGAAAGTGATTTAAACCACTTTGGTGCTAAATGAATGGGTTCTTATAAAAAACCCTAAAAATTACTTCTACACTAATTAAACCACTTCAACACTATGTTGAACCACTTTGGGGCTAAATGAATGGGTTCTTATGGAAAACCCTAAAAAACCACTTCTACAATATTTAAATCACTTTGGTGCTAAATGAATGGGTTCTTATGGAAAATCCTAAAAATTACTTCTACACTAATTAACACTAGAGCTCCTAGAGAAGCGAAAAATTTCACAGGGCTTGGTAGGGTCCATGTAGCCCACTCCCCTGCTGTGAAGGGATTAACGCCCATTGTCTTGGTAATGCGGTGGAAGCGGCTCACCCCCAGCTCATACGCCTGCCAAAGCACAAGCTGGCTCACCCCCAAGCTCATATGACCAAAACACCAAACGTGATACTTCACGAAAAAGTTGAAGTTACAAGCAGACTGTATGTTACCGATACTACAACAAACGGCAGAAAATTTGTAGACTCGTGTTTCAAAAGTTACAATTCAATCGCACGTAGAGACGACAGTTTCTCTAATGAGTCCCGTCAAACAATAAAAATAAATAAAAATGTTTGAATCTTGCTCTTTGTATATTTCATATACTATACTATATAATATTTGTTGTAATCAAACACTTTCTGTTTCCGCGTTTGAATTCGCGTTTGAAAAGCTAAGAAATTATATGGCGCAATTAGCTTGATGCTAATGTTATATAGGAAATCCCATATCATTGCTAGCGAAAATTAGCATGGTCGCGTTGCATCACTGCATCACTGATAAATGTTGTGATCTAAACAGCAGGCTGGAAAAGGAGAGGAAAAGACAGGAAAACAAATTCATGTGCTCTCTATCTATCTATCTATATATATATATATATATATATATATATATATATTTGTGTTAGAAGCATTTGATAGAAGCATTTGTGTTTCTGCTTGTTTGTGATCTAAACAGCAGGCTTGAATCTTGCTCTTTGTACATTTCTCATACTATCTATCTATCTATCTATATTTGTGTTAGAAGCATTTGATAGAAGCATTTGTGTTTCTGCTTGTTTGTGATCTAAACAGCAGGCTTGAATCTTGCTCTTTGTACATTTCTTATACTATCTATCTATATTTGTGTTAGAAGCATTTGATAGAAGCATTTGTGTTTCTGCTTGTTTGTGATCTAAACAGCAGGCTTGAATCTTGCTCTTTGTACATTTCTCATACTATCTATCTATCTATCTATATTTGTGTTAGAAGCATTTGATAGAAGCATTTGTGTTTCTGCTTGTTTGTGATCTAAACAGCAGGCTTGAATCTTGCTCTTTGTACATTTCTTATACTATCTATCTATCTATATTTGTGTTAGAAGCATTTGATAGAAGCATTTGTGTTTCTGCTTGTTTATGATCTAAACAGCAGGCTTGAATCTTGCTCTTTGTACATTTCTTATACTATCTATCTATCTATATTTGTGTTAGAAGCATTTGATAGAAGCATTTGTGTTTCTGCTTGTTTGTGATCTAAACAGCAGGCTTGAATCTTGCTCTTTGTACATTTCTTATACTACCTCTATCTATCTATCTATCTATCTATCTGTGTTAGAAGCATTTGATAGAAGCATTTGTGTTTCTGCTTGTTTGTGATCTGTGAGACTTCTGTGATCAGAGACTTTCTGGGTGAGGCTGCTGCCTCAGTCTTGCTCTGTGAATTAACATAATAAAGGGTGATGTTTGGCTTTGCTAATTGCTGGCAAGAAGGAGAAGAAGGAGGGGTGATGTCCTCAGAATCCTGAATTCTCAGGAGCTCTAGTGTTAAACCACTTATACACTATTTTGAACCACTTTGGGGCTAAACGAATGGGTTCTTATGGAAAACCCTAAAAAACCACTTCTACACTATTTAAATCACTTTGGGGCTAAATCAATCAATCAAAGTTTATTTGTATAGCGCTTTTAACAACTCAAGTTGTCGCAAAGCAGCTTTACAGGGTTGAATGGGTTCTTATGGAAAACCCTAATATAATAAATTTAGTGTAAAAGAAAATGAAAACAAATTGAAACTAAACTTAACTAAATGTTTTGTTCGAAATGAAAGTGATTTAAACCACTTTGGTGCTAAATGAATGGGTTCTTATGGAAAATCCTAAAAATTACTTCTACACTAATTAAACCACTTCTACACTATTTTGAACCACTTTGGGGCTAAATGAATGGGTTCTTATGGAAAACCCTAAAAAGCCACTTCTACACTATTTAACTAAATGTTTTGTTCGAAATGAAAGTGATTTAAACCACTTTGGTGCTAAATGAATGGGTTCTTATGGAAAACCCTAAAAAACCACTTCTACACTATTTAAATCACTTTGGGGCTAAATGAATGGGTTCTTATGGAAAACCCTAATATAATAAATTTAATGTAAAAGAAAATGAAAACAAATTGAAACTAAACTTAACTAAATGTTTTGTTCGAAATGAAAGTGATTTAAACCACTTTGGTGCTAAATGAATGGGTTCTTATGGAAAATCCTAAAAATTACTTCTACACTAATTAAACCACTTATACACTATTTTGAACCACTTTGGGGCTAAATGAATGGTTTCTTATGGAAAACCCTAAAAAACCACTTCTACACTATTTAAATCACTTTGGGGCTAAATGAATGGGTTCTTATGGAAAACCCTAATATAATAAATTATATGTAAAAGAAAATGAAAACAAACTAAAACTAAACTTAACTAAATGTTTTGTTCGAAATGAAAGTGATTTAAACCACTTTGGTGCTAAATGAATGGGTTCTTATAAAAAACCCTAAAAATTACTTCTACACTAATTAAACCACTTCAACACTATGTTGAACCACTTTGGTGCTAAATGAATGGGTTCTTATAAAAAACCCTAAAAATTACTTCTACACCAATTAAACCACTTCAACACTATTTTGAACCACTTTGGGGCTAAATGAATGGGTTCTTATGGAAAACCCTAAAAAACCACTTCTACAATATTTAAATCACTTTGGTGCTAAATGAATGGGTTCTTATGGAAAATCCTAAAAATTACTTCTACACTAATTAAACCACTTCTACACTATTTTGAACCACTTTGGGGCTAAATGAATGGGGTTCTTATGGAAAACCCTAAAAAGCCACTTCTACACTATTTAACTAAATGTTTTGTTCGAAATGAAAGTGATTTAAACCACTTTGGTGCTAAATGAATGGGTTCTTATGGAAAATCCTAAAAATTACTTCTACACTAATTAAACCACTTATACACTATTTTGAACCACTTTGGGGCTAAATGAATGGGTTCTTATGGAAAACCCTAAAAAACCACTTCTACAATATTTAAATCACTTTGGTGCTAAATGAATGGGTTCTTATGGAAAATCCTAAAAATTACTTCTACACTAATTAACACTAGAGCTCCTAGAGAAGCGAAAAATTTCACAGGGCTTGGTAGGGTCCATGTAGCCCACTCCCCTGCTGTGAAGGGATTAACGCCCATTGTCTTGGTAATGCGGTGGAAGCGGCTCACCCCCAGCTCATACGCCTGCCAAAGCACAAGCTGGCTCACCCCCAAGCTCATATGACCAAAACACCAAACGTGATACTTCACGAAAAAGTTGAAGTTACAAGCAGACTGTATGTTACCGATACTACAACAAACGGCAGAAAATTTGTAGACTCGTGTTTCAAAAGTTACAATTCAATCGCACGTAGAGACGACAGTTTCTCTAATGAGTCCCGTCAAACAATAAAAATAAATAAAAATGTTTGAATCTTGCTCTTTGTATATTTCATATACTATACTATATAATATTTGTTGTAATCAAACACTTTCTGTTTCCGCGTTTGAATTCGCGTTTGAAAAGCTAAGAAATTATATGGCGCAATTAGCTTGATGCTAATGTTATATAGGAAATCCCATATCATTGCTAGCGAAAATTAGCATGGTCGCGTTGCATCACTGCATCACTGATAAATGTTGTGATCTAAACAGCAGGCTGGAAAAGGAGAGGAAAAGACAGGAAAACAAATTCATGTGATCTCTATCTATCTATCTATCTATCTATCTATCTATATATATATATATATATTTGTGTTAGAAGCATTTGATAGAAGCATTTGTGTTTCTGCTTGTTTGTGATCTAAACAGCAGGCTTGAATCTTGCTCTTTGTACATTTCTCATACTATCTATCTATCTATCTATATTTGTGTTAGAAGCATTTGATAGAAGCATTTGTGTTTCTGCTTGTTTGTGATCTAAACAGCAGGCTTGAATCTTGCTCTTTGTACATTTCTTATACTATCTATCTATATTTGTGTTAGAAGCATTTGATAGAAGCATTTGTGTTTCTGCTTGTTTGTGATCTAAACAGCAGGCTTGAATCTTGCTCTTTGTACATTTCTCATACTATCTATCTATCTATCTATATTTGTGTTAGAAGCATTTGATAGAAGCATTTGTGTTTCTGCTTGTTTGTGATCTAAACAGCAGGCTTGAATCTTGCTCTTTGTACATTTCTTATACTATCTATCTATCTATATTTGTGTTTGAAGCATTTGATAGAAGCATTTGTGTTTCTGCTTGTTTATGATCTAAACAGCAGGCTTGAATCTTGCTCTTTGTACATTTCTTATACTATCTATCTATCTATATTTGTGTTAGAAGCATTTGATAGAAGCATTTGTGTTTCTGCTTGTTTGTGATCTAAACAGCAGGCTTGAATCTTGCTCTTTGTACATTTCTTATACTACCTCTATCTATCTATCTATCTATCTATCTGTGTTAGAAGCATTTGATAGAAGCATTTGTGTTTCTGCTTGTTTGTGATCTGTGAGACTTCTGTGATCAGAGACTTTCTGGGTGAGGCTGCTGCCTCAGTCTTGCTCTGTGAATTAACATAATAAAGGGTGATGTTTGGCTTTGCTAATTGCTGGCAAGAAGGAGAAGGAGGGGTGATGTCCTCAGAATCCTGAATTCTCAGGAGCTCTAGTGTTAAACCACTTATACACTATTTTGAACCACTTTGGGGCTAAACGAATGGGTTCTTATGGAAAACCCTAAAAAACCACTTCTACACTATTTAAATCACTTTGGGGCTAAATCAATCAATCAAAGTTTATTTGTATAGCGCTTTTAACAACTCAAGTTGTCGCAAAGCAGCTTTACAGGGTTGAATGGGTTCTTATGGAAAACCCTAATATAATAAATTTAGTGTAAAAGAAAATGAAAACAAATTGAAACTAAACTTAACTAAATGTTTTGTTCGAAATGAAAGTGATTTAAACCACTTTGGTGCTAAATGAATGGGTTCTTATGGAAAATCCTAAAAATTACTTCTACACTAATTAAACCACTTCTACACTATTTTGAACCACTTTGGGGCTAAATGAATGGGTTCTTATGGAAAACCCTAAAAAGCCACTTCTACACTATTTAACTAAATGTTTTGTTCGAAATGAAAGTGATTTAAACCACTTTGGTGCTAAATGAATGGGTTCTTATGGAAAACCCTAAAAAACCACTTCTACAATATTTAAATCACTTTGGTGCTAAATGAATGGGTTCTTATGGAAAATCCTAAAAATTACTTCTACACTAATTAACACTAGAGCTCCTAGAGAAGCGAAAAATTTCACAGGGCTTGGTAGGGTCCATGTAGCCCACTCCCCTGCTGTGAAGGGATTAACGCCCATTGTCTTGGTAATGCGGTGGAAGCGGCTCACCCCCAGCTCATACGCCTGCCAAAGCACAAGCTGGCTCACCCCCAAGCTCATATGACCAAAACACCAAACGTGATACTTCACGAAAAAGTTGAAGTTACAAGCAGACTGTATGTTACCGATACTACAACAAACGGCAGAAAATTTGTAGACTCGTGTTTCAAAAGTTACAATTCAATCGCACGTAGAGACGACAGTTTCTCTAATGAGTCCCGTCAAACAATAAAAATAAATAAAAATGTTTGAATCTTGCTCTTTGTATATTTCATATACTATACTATATAATATTTGTTGTAATCAAACACTTTCTGTTTCCGCGTTTGAATTCGCGTTTGAAAAGCTAAGAAATTATATGGCGCAATTAGCTTGATGCTAATGTTATATAGGAAATCCCATATCATTGCTAGCGAAAATTAGCATGGTCGCGTTGCATCACTGCATCACTGATAAATGTTGTGATCTAAACAGCAGGCTGGAAAAGGAGAGGAAAAGACAGGAAAACAAATTCATGTGCTCTCT
>NW_027507035.1:0-12500 GCF_052324685.1 Brachyhypopomus gauderio | reverse complement strand
TGGGTTCTTATGGAAAACCCTAAAAAGCCACTTCTACACTATTTAACTAAATGTTTTGTTCGAAATGAAAGTGATTTAAACCACTTTGGTGCTAAATGAATGGGTTCTTATGGAAAATCCTAAAAATTACTTCTACACTAATTAAACCACTTATACACTATTTTGAACCACTTTGGGGCTAAATGAATGGGTTCTTATGGAAAACCCTAAAAAGCCACTTCTACACTATTTAACTAAATGTTTTGTTCGAAATGAAAGTGATTTAAACCACTTTGGTGCTAAATGAATGGGTTCTTATGGAAAACCCTAAAAAACCACTTCTACACTATTTAAATCACTTTGGGGCTAAATGAATGGGTTCTTATGGAAAACCCTAATATAATAAATTTAATGTAAAAGAAAATGAAAACAAATTGAAACTAAACTTAACTAAATGTTTTGTTCGAAATGAAAGTGATTTAAACCACTTTGGTGCTAAATGAATGGGTTCTTATAAAAAACCCTAAAAATTACTTCTACACCAATTAAACCACTTCAACACTATTTTGAACCACTTTGGGGCTAAATGAATGGGTTCTTATGGAAAACCCTAAAAAAACACTTCTACAATATTTAAATCACTTTGGTGCTAAATGAATGGGTTCTTATGGAAAATCCTAAAAATTACTTCTACACTAATTAAACCACTTATACACTATTTTGAACCACTTTGGGGCTAAATGAATGGGTTCTTATGGAAAACCCTAAAAAACCACTTCTACACTATTTAAATCACTTTGGGGCTAAATGAATGGGTTCTTATGGAAAACCCTAATATAATAAATTTAATGTAAAAGAAAATGAAAACAAATTGAAACTAAACTTAACTAAATGTTTTGTTCGAAATGAAAGTGATTTAAACCACTTTGGTGCTAAATGAATGGGTTCTTATAAAAAACCCTAAAAATTACTTCTACACTAATTAAACCACTTCAACACTATGTTGAACCACTTTGGGGCTAAATGAATGGGTTCTTATGGAAAACCCTAAAAAACCACTTCTACAATATTTAAATCACTTTGGTGCTAAATGAATGGGTTCTTATGGAAAATCCTAAAAATTACTTCTACACTAATTAACACTAGAGCTCCTAGAGAAGCGAAAAATTTCACAGGGCTTGGTAGGGTCCATGTAGCCCACTCCCCTGCTGTGAAGGGATTAACGCCCATTGTCTTGGTAATGCGGTGGAAGCGGCTCACCCCCAGCTCATACGCCTGCCAAAGCACAAGCTGGCTCACCCCCAAGCTCATATGACCAAAACACCAAACGTGATACTTCACGAAAAAGTTGAAGTTACAAGCAGACTGTATGTTACCGATACTACAACAAACGGCAGAAAATTTGTAGACTCGTGTTTCAAAAGTTACAATTCAATCGCACGTAGAGACGACAGTTTCTCTAATGAGTCCCGTCAAACAATAAAAATAAATAAAAATGTTTGAATCTTGCTCTTTGTATATTTCATATACTATACTATATAATATTTGTTGTAATCAAACACTTTCTGTTTCCGCGTTTGAATTCGCGTTTGAAAAGCTAAGAAATTATATGGCGCAATTAGCTTGATGCTAATGTTATATAGGAAATCCCATATCATTGCTAGCGAAAATTAGCATGGTCGCGTTGCATCACTGCATCACTGATAAATGTTGTGATCTAAACAGCAGGCTGGAAAAGGAGAGGAAAAGACAGGAAAACAAATTCATGTGCTCTCTATCTATCTATCTATATATATATATATATATATATATATATATTTGTGTTAGAAGCATTTGATAGAAGCATTTGTGTTTCTGCTTGTTTGTGATCTAAACAGCAGGCTTGAATCTTGCTCTTTGTACATTTCTCATACTATCTATCTATCTATCTATATTTGTGTTAGAAGCATTTGATAGAAGCATTTGTGTTTCTGCTTGTTTGTGATCTAAACAGCAGGCTTGAATCTTGCTCTTTGTACATTTCTTATACTATCTATCTATATTTGTGTTAGAAGCATTTGATAGAAGCATTTGTGTTTCTGCTTGTTTGTGATCTAAACAGCAGGCTTGAATCTTGCTCTTTGTACATTTCTTATACTATCTATCTATATTTGTGTTAGAAGCATTTGATAGAAGCATTTGTGTTTCTGCTTGTTTGTGATCTAAACAGCAGGCTTGAATCTTGCTCTTTGTACATTTCTCATACTATCTATCTATCTATCTATATTTGTGTTAGAAGCATTTGATAGAAGCATTTGTGTTTCTGCTTGTTTGTGATCTAAACAGCAGGCTTGAATCTTGCTCTTTGTACATTTCTTATACTATCTATCTATCTATATTTGTGTTAGAAGCATTTGATAGAAGCATTTGTGTTTCTGCTTGTTTATGATCTAAACAGCAGGCTTGAATCTTGCTCTTTGTACATTTCTTATACTATCTATCTATCTATATTTGTGTTAGAAGCATTTGATAGAAGCATTTGTGTTTCTGCTTGTTTGTGATCTAAACAGCAGGCTTGAATCTTGCTCTTTGTACATTTCTTATACTACCTCTATCTATCTATCTATCTATCTATCTGTGTTAGAAGCATTTGATAGAAGCATTTGTGTTTCTGCTTGTTTGTGATCTGTGAGACTTCTGTGATCAGAGACTTTCTGGGTGAGGCTGCTGCCTCAGTCTTGCTCTGTGAATTAACATAATAAAGGGTGATGTTTGGCTTTGCTAATTGCTGGCAAGAAGGAGAAGAAGGAGGGGTGATGTCCTCAGAATCCTGAATTCTCAGGAGCTCTAGTGTTAAACCACTTATACACTATTTTGAACCACTTTGGGGCTAAACGAATGGGTTCTTATGGAAAACCCTAAAAAACCACTTCTACACTATTTAAATCACTTTGGGGCTAAATCAATCAATCAAAGTTTATTTGTATAGCGCTTTTAACAACTCAAGTTGTCGCAAAGCAGCTTTACAGGGTTGAATGGGTTCTTATGGAAAACCCTAATATAATAAATTTAATGTAAAAGAAAATGAAAACAAATTGAAACTAAACTTAACTAAATGTTTTGTTCGAAATGAAAGTGATTTAAACCACTTTGGTGCTAAATGAATGGGTTCTTATGGAAAATCCTAAAAATTACTTCTACACTAATTAAACCACTTCTACACTATTTTGAACCACTTTGGGGCTAAATGAATGGGTTCTTATGGAAAACCCTAAAAAGCCACTTCTACACTATTTAACTAAATGTTTTGTTCGAAATGAAAGTGATTTAAACCACTTTGGTGCTAAATGAATGGGTTCTTATGGAAAACCCTAAAAAACCACTTCTACACTATTTAAATCACTTTGGGGCTAAATGAATGGGTTCTTATGGAAAACCCTAATATAATAAATTTAATGTAAAAGAAAATGAAAACAAATTGAAACTAAACTTAACTAAATGTTTTGTTCGAAATGAAAGTGATTTAAACCACTTTGGTGCTAAATGAATGGGTTCTTATGGAAAATCCTAAAAATTACTTCTACACTAATTAAACCACTTCTACACTATTTTGAACCACTTTGGGGCTAAATGAATGGGTTCTTATGGAAAACCCTAAAAAGCCACTTCTACACTATTTAACTAAATGTTTTGTTCGAAATGAAAGTGATTTAAACCACTTTGGTGCTAAATGAATGGGTTCTTATGGAAAATCCTAAAAATTACTTCTACACTAATTAAACCACTTATACACTATTTTGAACCACTTTGGGGCTAAATGAATGGGTTCTTATGGAAAACCCTAAAAAGCCACTTCTACACTATTTAACTAAATGTTTTGTTCGAAATGAAAGTGATTTAAACCACTTTGGTGCTAAATGAATGGGTTCTTATGGAAAACCCTAAAAAACCACTTCTACACTATTTAAATCACTTTGGGGCTAAATGAATGGGTTCTTATGGAAAACCCTAATATAATAAATTTAATGTAAAAGAAAATGAAAACAAATTGAAACTAAACTTAACTAAATGTTTTGTTCGAAATGAAAGTGATTTAAACCACTTTGGTGCTAAATGAATGGGTTCTTATGGAAAATCCTAAAAATTACTTCTACACTAATTAAACCACTTATACACTATTTTGAACCACTTTGGGGCTAAATGAATGGGTTCTTATGGAAAACCCTAAAAAACCACTTCTACACTATTTAAATCACTTTGGGGCTAAATCAATCAATCAAAGATTATTTGTAAAGCGCTTTTAACAACTCAAGTTGTCGCAAAGCAGCTTTACAGGGTTGAATGGGTTCTTATGGAAAACCCTAATATAATAAATTTAATGTAAAAGAAAATGAAAACAAATTGAAACTAAACTTAACTAAATGTTTTGTTCGAAATGAAAGTGATTTAAACCACTTTGGTGCTAAATGAATGGGTTCTTATGGAAAATCCTAAAAATTACTTCTACACTAATTAAACCACTTCTACACTATTTTGAACCACTTTGGGGCTAAATGAATGGGTTCTTATGGAAAACCCTAAAAAGCCACTTCTACACTATTTAACTAAATGTTTTGTTCGAAATGAAAGTGATTTAAACCACTTTGGTGCTAAATGAATGGGTTCTTATGGAAAACCCTAAAAAACCACTTCTACACTATTTAAATCACTTTGGGGCTAAATGAATGGGTTCTTATGGAAAACCCTAATATAATAAATTTAATGTAAAAGAAAATGAAAACAAATTGAAACTAAACTTAACTAAATGTTTTGTTCGAAATGAAAGTGATTTAAACCACTTTGGTGCTAAATGAATGGGTTCTTATGGAAAATCCTAAAAATTACTTCTACACTAATTAAACCACTTCTACACTATTTTGAACCACTTTGGGGCTAAATGAATGGGTTCTTATGGAAAACCCTAAAAAGCCACTTCTACACTATTTAACTAAATGTTTTGTTCGAAATGAAAGTGATTTAAACCACTTTGGTGCTAAATGAATGGGTTCTTATGGAAAATCCTAAAAATTACTTCTACACTAATTAAACCACTTATACACTATTTTGAACCACTTTGGGGCTAAATGAATGGGTTCTTATGGAAAACCCTAAAAAGCCACTTCTACACTATTTAACTAAATGTTTTGTTCGAAATGAAAGTGATTTAAACCACTTTGGTGCTAAATGAATGGGTTCTTATGGAAAACCCTAAAAAAACCACTTCTACACTATTTAAATCACTTTGGGGCTAAATGAATGGGTTCTTATGGAAAACCCTAATATAATAAATTTAATGTAAAAGAAAATGAAAACAAATTGAAACTAAACTTAACTAAATGTTTTGTTCGAAATGAAAGTGATTTAAACCACTTTGGTGCTAAATGAATGGGTTCTTATGGAAAATCCTAAAAATTACTTCTACACTAATTAAACCACTTATACACTATTTTGAACCACTTTGGGGCTAAATGAATGGGTTCTTATGGAAAACCCTAAAAAACCACTTCTACACTATTTAAATCACTTTGGGGCTAAATCAATCAATCAAAGATTATTTGTAAAGCGCTTTTAACAACTCAAGTTGTCGCAAAGCAGCTTTACAGGGTTGAATGGGTTCTTATGGAAAACCCTAATATAATAAATTTAATGTAAAAGAAAATGAAAACAAATTGAAACTAAACTTAACTAAATGTTTTGTTCGAAATGAAAGTGATTTAAACCACTTTGGTGCTAAATGAATGGGTTCTTATGGAAAATCCTAAAAATTACTTCTACACTAATTAAACCACTTCTACACTATTTTGAACCACTTTGGGGCTAAATGAATGGGTTCTTATGGAAAACCCTAAAAAGCCACTTCTACACTATTTAACTAAATGTTTTGTTCGAAATGAAAGTGATTTAAACCACTTTGGTGCTAAATGAATGGGTTCTTATGGAAAATCCTAAAAATTACTTCTACACTAATTAAACCACTTATACACTATTTTGAACCACTTTGGGGCTAAATGAATGGGTTCTTATGGAAAACCCTAAAAAGCCACTTCTACACTATTTAACTAAATGTTTTGTTCGAAATGAAAGTGATTTAAACCACTTTGGTGCTAAATGAATGGGTTCTTATGGAAAACCCTAAAAAACCACTTCTACACTATTTAAATCACTTTGGGGCTAAATGAATGGGTTCTTATGGAAAACCCTAATATAATAAATTTAATGTAAAAGAAAATGAAAACAAATTGAAACTAAACTTAACTAAATGTTTTGTTCGAAATGAAAGTGATTTAAACCACTTTGGTGCTAAATGAATGGGTTCTTATAAAAAACCCTAAAAATTACTTCTACACCAATTAAACCACTTCAACACTATTTTGAACCACTTTGGGGCTAAATGAATGGGTTCTTATGGAAAACCCTAAAAAAACACTTCTACAATATTTAAATCACTTTGGTGCTAAATGAATGGGTTCTTATGGAAAATCCTAAAAATTACTTCTACACTAATTAAACCACTTATACACTATTTTGAACCACTTTGGGGCTAAATGAATGGGTTCTTATGGAAAACCCTAAAAAACCACTTCTACACTATTTAAATCACTTTGGGGCTAAATGAATGGGTTCTTATGGAAAACCCTAATATAATAAATTTAATGTAAAAGAAAATGAAAACAAATTGAAACTAAACTTAACTAAATGTTTTGTTCGAAATGAAAGTGATTTAAACCACTTTGGTGCTAAATGAATGGGTTCTTATAAAAAACCCTAAAAATTACTTCTACACTAATTAAACCACTTCAACACTATGTTGAACCACTTTGGGGCTAAATGAATGGGTTCTTATGGAAAACCCTAAAAAACCACTTCTACAATATTTAAATCACTTTGGTGCTAAATGAATGGGTTCTTATGGAAAATCCTAAAAATTACTTCTACACTAATTAACACTAGAGCTCCTAGAGAAGCGAAAAATTTCACAGGGCTTGGTAGGGTCCATGTAGCCCACTCCCCTGCTGTGAAGGGATTAACGCCCATTGTCTTGGTAATGCGGTGGAAGCGGCTCACCCCCAGCTCATACGCCTGCCAAAGCACAAGCTGGCTCACCCCCAAGCTCATATGACCAAAACACCAAACGTGATACTTCACGAAAAAGTTGAAGTTACAAGCAGACTGTATGTTACCGATACTACAACAAACGGCAGAAAATTTGTAGACTCGTGTTTCAAAAGTTACAATTCAATCGCACGTAGAGACGACAGTTTCTCTAATGAGTCCCGTCAAACAATAAAAATAAATAAAAATGTTTGAATCTTGCTCTTTGTATATTTCATATACTATACTATATAATATTTGTTGTAATCAAACACTTTCTGTTTCCGCGTTTGAATTCGCGTTTGAAAAGCTAAGAAATTATATGGCGCAATTAGCTTGATGCTAATGTTATATAGGAAATCCCATATCATTGCTAGCGAAAATTAGCATGGTCGCGTTGCATCACTGCATCACTGATAAATGTTGTGATCTAAACAGCAGGCTGGAAAAGGAGAGGAAAAGACAGGAAAACAAATTCATGTGCTCTCTATCTATCTATCTATATATATATATATATATATATATATATATATTTGTGTTAGAAGCATTTGATAGAAGCATTTGTGTTTCTGCTTGTTTGTGATCTAAACAGCAGGCTTGAATCTTGCTCTTTGTACATTTCTCATACTATCTATCTATCTATCTATATTTGTGTTAGAAGCATTTGATAGAAGCATTTGTGTTTCTGCTTGTTTGTGATCTAAACAGCAGGCTTGAATCTTGCTCTTTGTACATTTCTTATACTATCTATCTATATTTGTGTTAGAAGCATTTGATAGAAGCATTTGTGTTTCTGCTTGTTTGTGATCTAAACAGCAGGCTTGAATCTTGCTCTTTGTACATTTCTTATACTATCTATCTATATTTGTGTTAGAAGCATTTGATAGAAGCATTTGTGTTTCTGCTTGTTTGTGATCTAAACAGCAGGCTTGAATCTTGCTCTTTGTACATTTCTCATACTATCTATCTATCTATCTATATTTGTGTTAGAAGCATTTGATAGAAGCATTTGTGTTTCTGCTTGTTTGTGATCTAAACAGCAGGCTTGAATCTTGCTCTTTGTACATTTCTTATACTATCTATCTATCTATATTTGTGTTAGAAGCATTTGATAGAAGCATTTGTGTTTCTGCTTGTTTATGATCTAAACAGCAGGCTTGAATCTTGCTCTTTGTACATTTCTTATACTATCTATCTATCTATATTTGTGTTAGAAGCATTTGATAGAAGCATTTGTGTTTCTGCTTGTTTGTGATCTAAACAGCAGGCTTGAATCTTGCTCTTTGTACATTTCTTATACTACCTCTATCTATCTATCTATCTATCTATCTGTGTTAGAAGCATTTGATAGAAGCATTTGTGTTTCTGCTTGTTTGTGATCTGTGAGACTTCTGTGATCAGAGACTTTCTGGGTGAGGCTGCTGCCTCAGTCTTGCTCTGTGAATTAACATAATAAAGGGTGATGTTTGGCTTTGCTAATTGCTGGCAAGAAGGAGAAGAAGGAGGGGTGATGTCCTCAGAATCCTGAATTCTCAGGAGCTCTAGTGTTAAACCACTTATACACTATTTTGAACCACTTTGGGGCTAAACGAATGGGTTCTTATGGAAAACCCTAAAAAACCACTTCTACACTATTTAAATCACTTTGGGGCTAAATCAATCAATCAAAGTTTATTTGTATAGCGCTTTTAACAACTCAAGTTGTCGCAAAGCAGCTTTACAGGGTTGAATGGGTTCTTATGGAAAACCCTAATATAATAAATTTAATGTAAAAGAAAATGAAAACAAATTGAAACTAAACTTAACTAAATGTTTTGTTCGAAATGAAAGTGATTTAAACCACTTTGGTGCTAAATGAATGGGTTCTTATGGAAAATCCTAAAAATTACTTCTACACTAATTAAACCACTTCTACACTATTTTGAACCACTTTGGGGCTAAATGAATGGGTTCTTATGGAAAACCCTAAAAAGCCACTTCTACACTATTTAACTAAATGTTTTGTTCGAAATGAAAGTGATTTAAACCACTTTGGTGCTAAATGAATGGGTTCTTATGGAAAACCCTAAAAAACCACTTCTACACTATTTAAATCACTTTGGGGCTAAATGAATGGGTTCTTATGGAAAACCCTAATATAATAAATTTAATGTAAAAGAAAATGAAAACAAATTGAAACTAAACTTAACTAAATGTTTTGTTCGAAATGAAAGTGATTTAAACCACTTTGGTGCTAAATGAATGGGTTCTTATGGAAAATCCTAAAAATTACTTCTACACTAATTAAACCACTTCTACACTATTTTGAACCACTTTGGGGCTAAATGAATGGGTTCTTATGGAAAACCCTAAAAAGCCACTTCTACACTATTTAACTAAATGTTTTGTTCGAAATGAAAGTGATTTAAACCACTTTGGTGCTAAATGAATGGGTTCTTATGGAAAATCCTAAAAATTACTTCTACACTAATTAAACCACTTATACACTATTTTGAACCACTTTGGGGCTAAATGAATGGGTTCTTATGGAAAACCCTAAAAAGCCACTTCTACACTATTTAACTAAATGTTTTGTTCGAAATGAAAGTGATTTAAACCACTTTGGTGCTAAATGAATGGGTTCTTATGGAAAACCCTAAAAAACCACTTCTACACTATTTAAATCACTTTGGGGCTAAATGAATGGGTTCTTATGGAAAACCCTAATATAATAAATTTAATGTAAAAGAAAATGAAAACAAATTGAAACTAAACTTAACTAAATGTTTTGTTCGAAATGAAAGTGATTTAAACCACTTTGGTGCTAAATGAATGGGTTCTTATGGAAAATCCTAAAAATTACTTCTACACTAATTAAACCACTTATACACTATTTTGAACCACTTTGGGGCTAAATGAATGGGTTCTTATGGAAAACCCTAAAAAACCACTTCTACACTATTTAAATCACTTTGGGGCTAAATCAATCAATCAAAGATTATTTGTAAAGCGCTTTTAACAACTCAAGTTGTCGCAAAGCAGCTTTACAGGGTTGAATGGGTTCTTATGGAAAACCCTAATATAATAAATTTAATGTAAAAGAAAATGAAAACAAATTGAAACTAAACTTAACTAAATGTTTTGTTCGAAATGAAAGTGATTTAAACCACTTTGGTGCTAAATGAATGGGTTCTTATGGAAAATCCTAAAAATTACTTCTACACTAATTAAACCACTTCTACACTATTTTGAACCACTTTGGGGCTAAATGAATGGGTTCTTATGGAAAACCCTAAAAAGCCACTTCTACACTATTTAACTAAATGTTTTGTTCGAAATGAAAGTGATTTAAACCACTTTGGTGCTAAATGAATGGGTTCTTATGGAAAACCCTAAAAAACCACTTCTACACTATTTAAATCACTTTGGGGCTAAATGAATGGGTTCTTATGGAAAACCCTAATATAATAAATTTAATGTAAAAGAAAATGAAAACAAATTGAAACTAAACTTAACTAAATGTTTTGTTCGAAATGAAAGTGATTTAAACCACTTTGGTGCTAAATGAATGGGTTCTTATGGAAAATCCTAAAAATTACTTCTACACTAATTAAACCACTTCTACACTATTTTGAACCACTTTGGGGCTAAATGAATGGGTTCTTATGGAAAACCCTAAAAAGCCACTTCTACACTATTTAACTAAATGTTTTGTTCGAAATGAAAGTGATTTAAACCACTTTGGTGCTAAATGAATGGGTTCTTATGGAAAATCCTAAAAATTACTTCTACACTAATTAAACCACTTATACACTATTTTGAACCACTTTGGGGCTAAATGAATGGGTTCTTATGGAAAACCCTAAAAAGCCACTTCTACACTATTTAACTAAATGTTTTGTTCGAAATGAAAGTGATTTAAACCACTTTGGTGCTAAATGAATGGGTTCTTATGGAAAACCCTAAAAAACCACTTCTACACTATTTAAATCACTTTGGGGCTAAATGAATGGGTTCTTATGGAAAACCCTAATATAATAAATTTAATGTAAAAGAAAATGAAAACAAATTGAAACAACTTAACTAAATGTTTTGTTCGAAATGAAAGTGATTTAAACCACTTTGGTGCTAAATGAATGGGTTCTTATAAAAAACCCTAAAAATTACTTCTACACCAATTAAACCACTTCAACACTATTTTGAACCACTTTGGGGCTAAATGAATGGGTTCTTATGGAAAACCCTAAAAAAACACTTCTACAATATTTAAATCACTTTGGTGCTAAATGAATGGGTTCTTATGGAAAATCCTAAAAATTACTTCTACACTAATTAAACCACTTATACACTATTTTGAACCACTTTGGGGCTAAATGAATGGGTTCTTATGGAAAACCCTAAAAAACCACTTCTACACTATTTAAATCACTTTGGGGCTAAATGAATGGGTTCTTATGGAAAACCCTAATATAATAAATTTAATGTAAAAGAAAATGAAAACAAATTGAAACTAAACTTAACTAAATGTTTTGTTCGAAATGAAAGTGATTTAAACCACTTTGGTGCTAAATGAATGGGTTCTTATAAAAAACCCTAAAAATTACTTCTACACTAATTAAACCACTTCAACACTATGTTGAACCACTTTGGGGCTAAATGAATGGGTTCTTATGGAAAACCCTAAAAAACCACTTCTACAATATTTAAATCACTTTGGTGCTAAATGAATGGGTTCTTATGGAAAATCCTAAAAATTACTTCTACACTAATTAACACTAGAGCTCCTAGAGAAGCGAAAAATTTCACAGGGCTTGGTAGGGTCCATGTAGCCCACTCCCCTGCTGTGAAGGGATTAACGCCCATTGTCTTGGTAATGCGGTGGAAGCGGCTCACCCCCAGCTCATACGCCTGCCAAAGCACAAGCTGGCTCACCCCCAAGCTCATATGACCAAAACACCAAACGTGATACTTCACGAAAAAGTTGAAGTTACAAGCAGACTGTATGTTACCGATACTACAACAAACGGCAGAAAATTTGTAGACTCGTGTTTCAAAAGTTACAATTCAATCGCACGTAGAGACGACAGTTTCTCTAATGAGTCCCGTCAAACAATAAAAATAAATAAAAATGTTTGAATCTTGCTCTTTGTATATTTCATATACTATACTATATAATATTTGTTGTAATCAAACACTTTCTGTTTCCGCGTTTGAATTCGCGTTTGAAAAGCTAAGAAATTATATGGCGCAATTAGCTTGATGCTAATGTTATATAGGAAATCCCATATCATTGCTAGCGAAAATTAGCATGGTCGCGTTGCATCACTGCATCACTGATAAATGTTGTGATCTAAACAGCAGGCTGGAAAAGGAGAGGAAAAGACAGGAAAACAAATTCATGTGCTCTCTATCTATCTATCTATATATATATA
>NW_027507034.1:215908-219005 GCF_052324685.1 Brachyhypopomus gauderio | reverse complement strand
ACAAAATAAACATCATCTTTGGTGTTGGTCAACTGATCCTATTTGCATAATATACACCCTGAAAGAACTGGGGGAGGGCCTACTTTCCTGTGGGAGGGCCTACGTCCCTGTGGGAGGGCCTACGTCCCTGTGGGAGGGGCCTTCGTCCATGTGGGAGGGCCTATGATCCTGTGGGAGGGCCTACGTTCCTGTGGGAGGGCCTACGTCCCTGTGGGAGGGCCTATGTCCCTGTGGGAGGGCCTATGGTGCTGTGGGAGGGCCTATGTCCCTGTGGGAGGGCCTATGGTGCTGTGGGAGGGCCTACATCCCTGTGGGAGGGCCTACGTCCCTGTGGGAGGGCCTATGTCTCTGTGGGAGGGCCTATGTCCCTGTGGGAGGGCCTATGTCTCTGTGGGAGGGCCTATGTCCCTGTGGGAGGGCCTATGTCTCTGTGGGAGGGCCTATGTCCCTGTGGGAGGGCCTATGTCTCTGTGGGAGGGCCTACGTCCCAGTGGGAGGGCCTACGTCCCAGTGGGAGGGCCTACGCCCCTGTGGGAGGGCCTATGAGTTCCCTCCACCCCATCTCTCCGTCCTACAGCAGGAACAGCACACTCTGCCGGTTCTGGAAGGCCCGGGCGAGTCGGGGTGGGCAGTGACGTACCTGCGCAGGAGCAGCTTGGGGTGGTTCTTGCTCTCCAGGTTCTTGTCGATGAGGTCGGACAGCAGCTGTTTGAGGACGTCGGTGGCGTACTCCAGACGACCCTGCAGGGCCGTCATGATGAGGGAGGCCACGTTGCCACGGTCACGCATGGAGAAGGAGCGCTGGGCCTCCAGCGTGCGGATGAAGGTCAGCAGGAACACCTTGTTGTTGATGAGCTGCGCAAACAGCTTGAGGGCTTTCTCCACGCTCTGCTGACCGTTCCCGGAGACCTGCAGGAGGCCATGGGCACACACACACACACACACACACACACACACACACACACACACACACACAAACAGTGGCACACACACACACACACACACACACAGACAGTGGCACATACACACACACACACACACACACACAGACAGAGACAGTGGCACATACACACACACACACGCACATGCACGCACACACACACATAGGTTCACATTTGTGTTCAATACTTGTCAGAATGTGGGGTCATACATATGTAAAAATATGTAGATACATAACCTTAGTAGGTTATTTTAATAATCACACACACACACACACACACACACACACACACACACACACACACACACAGGAATGTATATATCACGTACTAATAACATTACTGTGAGGAAAATAAGTATTTGGACACCCTGTGACTTTGTTCTCCCACTTATAAATCATGGCGGGGTCATGTCAGAGCTGGAGTGGCTAATCGGGACATTCGGGAGGATTCCTGATGGGAGAAATAATTTTGAGCCGGATTTGGGTCCTGGGTCATGTTCATGTTAGGTGCGTGTCCAAAAATATCCGGATACCGTGTCCTAATAACATTATACATCAACAATGGCACATAAAGAATGTACATGTTAATTTTTAATTTATTATTTAGGATGAACTCCTTGCTGTAATTGGACAGACGACTCAAAATGTGAAGGAGATAAAACCTTGAGTTTGTATAGCCAACATGGTCCAGTTCTGCCTTATAGAAGCCGACAGCCTATCATGTTCCAATATGCAAATGAGCCTCTGTGTGAATACATTATGCAGATCCTACATGGAAACTACACTGCTATCAGTCAGTTGCCCCTATGTTAGTTAAGTATTGATGTAATGTAATACATTGTGTAGCGTATACATTTACACACACTTATTTGTCTCTTTCCTTGAAATTTCAGAATACCACACACACATACGCGCGTGCACGCACACACACACACACACACACACACACACACACACACACGCACACAGTCTTTATCTGCATAGCTCAGAGTGAAGAGGGTGTCTTACACAGTGTGGGGTGGTGCAGTGGTGTGATGCTCCAGCTTAGTGTGGAGGGAGAGCAAATGTGGGGGAGGAGACAGCAATGTAGCTCTCTACTGCCCCACTGTACTCTCTACTGCCCCACTGTACTCTCTCTACTGCCCCCACTGTACTCTCTACTGCCCCACTGTACTCTCTCTACTGCCCCACTGTACTCTCTACTGCCCCACTGCACACTCTCTACTGCCCCACTGTACTTTCTACTGCCCCACTGCACTCTACCGCCCCACTGCACTCTCTCTACTGCTCACTGTACTCTCTACTGCCCCACTGCACTCTACTGCCCCACTGTACTCTCTACTGCCCCACTGCACTCTCTCTACTGCTCACTGTACTCTCTACTGCCCCACTGTACTCTCTACTGCCCCACTGCTCTCTCTACTGCCCCACTGCACTCTCTCTACTGCCCCACTGCACTCTCTCTACTGCCCCACTGTACTCTCTCTACTGCCCCACTGCACTCTCTCTACTGCTCACTGTACTCTCTACTGCCCACTGCACTCTCTCTACTGCCCCACTGCACTCTCTCTACTGCCCACTGCACTCTCTCTACTGCCCACTGTACTGTCTACTGCCCCACTGCACTCTCTCTACTGCCCCACTGCACTCTCTCTACTGCCCCACTGCACTCTCTCTACTGCCCCACTGTACTCTCTACTGCCCCACTGTACTCTCTACTGCCCCACTGCACTCTCTCTACTGCCCCACTGCACTCTCTCTACTGCCCACTGCACTCTCTACTGCCCCACTGCACTCTCTCTACTGCCCCACTGCACTCTCTCTACTGCTCACTGTACTCTCTACTGCCCCACTGCACTCTCTCTACTGCCCCACTGCACTCTCTCTACTGCCCCACTGCACTCTCTACTGCCCCACTGCACTCTCTCTACTGCCCCACTGCACTCTCTCTACTGCCCACTGTACTCTCTCTACTGCCCACTGTACTCTCTCTACTGCTCACTGTACTCTCTCTACTGCCCCACTGCACTCTCTCTACTGCCCCACTGCACTCTCTACTGCCCCACTGCACTCTCTACTGCCCACTGCACTCTCTACTGCCCCACTGCACTCTCTCTACTGCCCCACTGCACTCTCTCTACTGCCCCACTGCACTCT
>NW_027507034.1:193408-210908 GCF_052324685.1 Brachyhypopomus gauderio | reverse complement strand
GTGGAGGTGGGAGTGGTGGAGGTGGGAGTGGGAGTGGTGGAGGTGGGAGTGGTGGAGGTGGTGGAGGTGGAGGTGGGAGTGGTGGAGGTGGAGGAGGTGGGAGTGGTGGAGGTGGAGGTGGTGGAGGTGGGAGTGGTGGAGGAGGTGGAGGTGGTGGGAGTGGTGGAGGTGGAGGTGGTGAAGGTGGTGGAGGTGGGAGTGGTGGAGGTGGAGGTGGTGGAGGTGGGAGTGGTGGAGGTGGGAGTGGTGGAGGTGGAGGTGGTGGAGGTGGGAGTGGTGGAGGTGGGAGTGGTGGTGGAGGTGGTGGAGGTGGAGGTGGGAGTGGTGGAGGTGGTGGAGGTGGAGGTGGTGGAGGTGGGAGTGTGGAGGTGGACGAGGTGGAGGTGGGAGTGGTGGAGGTGGTGGAGGTGGAGGTGGGAGTGGTGGAGGTGGTGGAGGTGGGAGTGGTGGAGGTGGGAGTGGTGGAGGTGGGAGTGGTGGAGGTGGAGGTGGTGGAGGTGGTGGAGGTGGGAGTGGTGGAGGTGGGAGTGGTGGAGGTGGAGGTGGTGGAGGTGGAGTGGTGAGGTGGAGGTGGTGGAGGGTGGTGGAGGTGGAGTGGTGGAGGTGGACGAGGTGGAGGTGGGAGTGGTGGAGGTGGTGGAGGTGGGAGTGGTGGAGGTGGGAGTGGTGGAGGTGGAGGTGGTGGAGGTGGGAGTGGTGGAGGTGGTGGAGGTGGGAGTGGTGGAGGTGGTGGAGGTGGGAGTGGTGGAGGTGGACGAGGTGGAGGTGGGAGTGGTGGAGTGGTGGAGGTGGAGTGGTGGAGGTGGGAGTGGTGGAGGTGGGAGTGGTGGAGGTGGACGAGGTGGAGGTGGGAGTGGTGGAGGTGGGAGTGGTGGAGGTGGGAGTGGTGGAGGTGGAGGTGGTGGAGGTGGGAGTGGTGGAGGTGGGAGTGGTGGAGGTGGAGGTGGTGGAGGTGGTGGAGGTGGGAGTGGTGGAGGTGGATGAGGTGGAGGTGGGAGTGGTGGAGGTGGAGGTGGTGGAGGTGGAGGTGGTGGAGGTGGGAGTGGTGGAGGTGGAGGTGGTGGAGGTGGGAGTGGTGGAGGTGGGAGTGGTGGAGGTGGAGGTGGTGGAGGTGGGGAGTGGTGGAGGTGGGAGTGGTGGAGGTGGACGAGGTGGAGGTGGTAGAGGTGGTGGAGGTGGGAGTGGTGGAGGTGGGAATGGTGGAGGTGGAGGTGGTGGAGGTGGTGGAGGTGGGAATGGTGGAGGTGGGAGTGGTGGAGGTGGTGGAGGTGGGAGTGGTGGAGGTGGTGGAGGTGGTGGAGGTGGTGGAGGTGGGAGTGGTGGAGGTGGGAGTGGTGGAGGAAAACACGGGTCATGTGTCTGACGAGGACATTACGGGTGTGTAAAGTCTCACAGGGACATAATGGGTGTATCTGACGGGGACGTTGTGGATGTGTAATGTCTGGATGTGTCTCACTAGGACGTTGCGGGTGTGTAATATCTGGGCGTGTCTCCTGAGGGCGTCGCGGGTGTGTAATATCTGGGCGTGTCTCCTGAGGGCGTCGCGGGTGTGTAATATCTGGGCGTGTCTCCTGAGGGCGTTTGCGGGTGTGTAATATCTGGGCGTGTCTCCTGAGGGCGTCGCGGGTGTGTAATATCTGGGCGTGTCTCCTGAGGGCGTCGCGGGTGTGTAATATCTGGGCGTGTCTCCTGAGGGCGTCGCGGGTGTGTAATATCTGGGCGTGTCTCCTGAGGGCGTTTGCGGGTGTGTAATATCTGGGCGTGTCTCCTGAGGGCGTTTGCGGGTGTGTAATATCTGGGCGTGTCTCCTGAGGGCGTCGCGGGTGTGTAATATCTGGGCGTGTCTCCTGAGGGCGTTGCGGGTGTGTAATATCTGGGCGTATCTCCTGAGGGCGTCGCGGGTGTGTAATATCTGGGCGTGTCTCCTGAGGACCACGCCCATGAGGACGGGGTGTGATCGTTCTCACCTTCCTTGCACTCCAGGGCCACGCGGGACTCCAGGTTGTCCATCTGCATCTGCAGCCTCTTCAGCGTGAGGTCGTTCTCGCGGGACTTGCGCTTGTAGGCGATCAGCACGAGGATGACGATGATGAGGAGGAGGCCACCGCCCGCCGCGATGCTGACGATGGCCGGCAGCGTGAGCAGACTGTCGGACAGGATGTGGACGGAGCCCGGAGAGACGTGGAGCCCGCCCACCTGCACCTGAGACAGGAAGTGTCCGTTACAGCCGGCAGCATCGCAAAACAAATACAACACAACACTGGTACCGTAACACACACACACACACACACACACACACACACACACACACACACACACACACACGCTCTTACCATAACTTTGTACTGCCCAGTGAGGTTGGGGGGTTCACAGAGAAGTTGTGTGTCTGACACGGTGACGGAGCACGGAGTGTCTCCCAACAGCACTGTGTAGTTTAACTTCACACCTCCAGAAGCAGAAGGAACCAGGTTCTTCCCCTAAGGACCACACACACACACACACACACACACACACACACACACACACACACACACACACACACACACACACACAGAATGTTTTGTAATCACCCACCCTTCCACTAACAACTACACTACAGAGGTACACTACCAGTCAAACTACGGACACACGTAGTTTATTCTCTTTTTTATATTTTCTACATTTTAGAAAAACAGAGGTGGTATCAAACCACCTGGTATGGCTGTAGAGGGCACGGTTAGCCCCTCCCCCAGCTGTCAATCATGTATGATTTGTTTATGTAGCCATGTGTGTTGTAGTCCCGCCTCGTGTTTTGTAACCCCACCCCCTCGTTAGCGTGTTCAGGTGTTTTGTGTTTAGTCTGGTGTATATAAATCCAATATTTTGTCTAGTGTGTGCTGGTCAAGGCCCTCTACGTGAGCGCTGGTTAGTTAGCATGTTTTGGAACCGTAGCGTCTTGTTACGGTTTGTGCTTTTGTGTCTTTTGTGTCCCTCTCTGTTTTGACCCAAAACTACCTGTACAACCCAGATTTTGGACTTTAATGGACCCTGAAATACACCTCACCCTTCTCAGCGTTGTGTCTGCCCTATCGCTCCCTGACACCTGCTGAGTTCTTCAGAGAACAGATTGGACAGTTTGGGACGATCTCTGGATTCTCTTGGTGTTCCTAACCAGCTTCATGAGGCAGTGATGCCCTGAACACATTCTCATGTACGCTGAACACCCACACACCAGTGAACTGGGCCGTGCGCTGTGAATCGTGTGAACCCAGCGGTACCTTCAGAATGATGGGAGAGCCCGGTTTCTGCTCCAGAACCCCGTTGGTACTGAGAGGCTCGAAGTAGGGGTCGGGGTAGTAGAGGAAGTTGGTGTTGTTGTAGACCAGCAGGGCCTGCACGTTGTTGAAGATGAAGCCAAACTCATCTGCATGCTTCACCGAGTCCAGACCCGGGCGGTACTCGGCCGTCAGCGACGGGGCGAAACAGCTCATACTGGTGGAGTTCAACACCTTACACACCTGAGAGAGAGAGAGAGGGAGAGAGGAGAGAGAGAGAGAGAGGGAGGGACAGAGTCAGGAAGGAGAGAGAGAGGAGAGAAAGAGAGGAAGAGGAGATTGCGCATATGAAGGTTAAATGTTATCATCATTCAGGTGTGTTCACAACGGCGAGATTCTGTAGTTAAGGATGTAACTGCCCTGATGCTGAAAGCAAATGTGTGGTATTGACCCCCCCCCCCCCCCCACACACACACACACACACACACACACACACACATACTCACAGGAGGCCTGAGCCTTTTCTCTGTGTACTCTCTCCAGTAACTGAACTGATTACGGTGAATCCCTGACAGTGCCAGGTTTTTTTTTTTCATCCATCTCTCTCTCTCTCTCTCTCTCTCTCCCTCCCTCCCTCACTCCCTTCTTCCAGTCTCTGGGGGGAGCAGCTAATGAGAGCTAAATATCTCCAAACCTCAGCCAACGACCCCCCCGTACCTGCACTGGCATCTCCACAGCTGGGGCAGAGGGATCGATACACACTTGTTTAGGCTACACAAGCTTGGATCTAACGCTGTGACAACCAACCCGACAAGGGCCTCCAGCCTGCGTGCCCTATGTAGGCTTTCCCTACAGACAGCAAGTGCACTTTTTCTGCTGACTCTTGGACAGGGTTTGTCTTTTCGGTGATGAAGTGGTTTCGGAGTTGATAGCTAGCCTTGCTCTGTCTGATGCATCATATTCTGAAATAAGACATGGCCAGGGCTCTAAACACACCACGGCCCTGAAGAGGTAACGCTGTGAAAGTAGACCCTGCCAACGAGACGCGGACTGCAGGGGGCGCCCTCTCAGCTGAGTGACACGCAGGAGGCGGAGCGGACGGATTAGCATTCACAGGATCACTCGCGCCGACGGTAATCCCCTTCCTACGCTACAGCTGTGCGGGAATGTGGCTCTGCTGTCCCGTAGAGCCTCAGGTCCCGCACTGGGAGCCTCGGGTCCCGCACTGGGAGCCTCGGGTCCCGCACTGGGAGCCTCGGGTCCCGCACTGAGAGCCTCGGGTCCCGCACTGGGAGCATCGTGTCCCGCACTGAGAGCCTCGGGTCCCGCACTGAGAGCCTCGGGTCCCGCACTGGGAGCCTCGGGTCCCGCACTGAGAGCCTCGGGTCCCGCACTGGGAGCCTCGGGTCCCGCACTGGGAGCCTCGGGTCCCGCACTGAGAGCCTCGGGTCCCGCACTGAGAGCCTCGGGTCCCGCACTGGGAGCCTCGGGTCCCGCACTGGGAGCCTCGGGTCCCGCACTGAGAGCCTCGGGTCCCGCACTGAGAGCCTCGGGTCCCGCACTGCCACTCAGACGGAGGGCTGATGGGGAGAGAACGTCCTGCCCCTGACCTGCTACCACGCTTCACCTCACACATCACACGCCTTATACCCCTCCTTATACCCCTCCTTATACCCCTCCTTATACCCCGCCTTATACCCCGCCTTATACCCCGCCTTATACCCCTCCTTATACCCCTCCTTATACCCCGCCTTATACCCCTCCTTATACCCCTCCTTATACCCCACGCCTCATTCAACATGGTGGTATTGTCACGCTGCATAAAGAAGAAAACAAACACAATCATTTTATTTAGTTTTGTCTTGCTCTGTGACTCTGTAGTGTTCTCAGTTCCTTTTAGCATCCCTGAGAGAACCAGGATCCCGTGTCCCTGTCCCTGATCAGGAGTCTCTCTCTCTCTCTCTCTCTCACTCTCCATCCTTCCCTCCCTCCCTCCCTGTGGGTGTGTTGTGGGGGAGAGTGGAGAGACAGATGCTAGCACTGCTACCATCTCCTGCCGCCTGGAAGACTACGCGTTAGACTACGCGTTAAGACTACGCGTTAGACTACGCGTTAGACTACAAGTTAGACTACACGTTAGACTACGTTAGACTATGCGTTAAGACTACGCGTTAGACTGCGCGTTAGACTACGCGTTAGAGTACGCGTTAAGACTGCGCGTTATAGTACGCGTTAGACTACGCGTTAGACTACGCGTTAGACTACACGTTAGACTACGTTAGACTATGCGTTAAGACTACGCGTTAGACTACGCGTTAAGACTGCGCGTTAGACTACGCGTTAGAGTACGCGTTAAGACTGCGCGTTATAGTACGCGTTAGACTACACGTTAGACTACGCGTTAGACTACGCGTTAGACTACGCGTTAGACTACACGTTATACTACGCGTTATACTACGCGTTAGACTACGCGTTAGACTACACGTTAGACTACACGTTAGACTACACGTTAAGACTGCGCGTTAAGACTACGCGTTAGACTACGCGTTAGACTACACGTTAGACTACACGTTAGACTACACGTTAGACTACACGTTAGACTACACGTTAGCGATTTAGTGCTGCTCACAACACCATCTGCTCCAGCTTTTGGATGCTGCGTCGTTTTTTCACTTTCCTGCACCAGACTGCCGCACCCCTCCTCACACACACACACACACACACACACAATCAACTGAACCTTTTGTATGAACAAAATTGAACAAACAAACATTGAAACTGGTCCCCTAACCTACAGTCAGACGTCAGATGAATAGCTTGGCTGATTGGAGCCCGAGACCCGGTTCTGCCCCGCCGGTCCGCTGTAGCCCCAGGTGCTCGGCTGGGGAGCTAATCAGCTACTCTGCCCGTGTAAACGAACCAGAATCCTCTTCCCAAATGCCAGGACCCCTCCAGGAGTGAAGGTGTGAGTCACTGGGAGAAACTGACCCACCTGTGCGCATTACTGGGGCGATACCTCAGCTTCACAGAGCAGGTCCTACCTGGGCAGCAAGACCTGTAGTGAGGCCACGCCCCACAACTCTGTTGCCAGGGGCCTGTGGACCAAACGAGGGATGGTCTAGAGCTCCAGCAATAGCTCCAGCAAACTGTTTCCACGGTAACAATCCTGCCACGGCAACACTCCCCCCCCCCCCCCCCATGCCAGCCCTGCTGGAACCTGGGACCCAGACTAAGATGATAGGCGAGCTAACGTGGGTCTGCTGCAGGAGGCCCGGGGTGGCCAAACCCGATTCAAAGTGCGGCGCTGGGAAGAGGTGGTGGGTGAGCGTGAATAATGCCCTTTGTTTGCCACCACCCTCGCCGGGTGGGTGACGGTGGTGGGGTGTGTGTGTGTGTGTGTGTGTGTGTGTGTGTGTGTGTGTGTGTGGACAGGCATTTTCCGTGTACACGAGTGGGGAATTATCACAAGAGTGCAATCTGGGGAAGGCGTCAGACCTCTGGGAATGGCGTCTGATTGTCCGTGACGCTGTCTGATTGTCCGTAATGTCGTCTGATTGTGAGAAGTCCTCTGAGCGCCTCACTCCAGGGCTGGAGTGGGTTTGCCATCACACGGGAGAGGCGGTAATGGCCCAGGAAGCCTTCTCTGTTCAGCTGCGCTGCGGTGCTGTTCTGTGTGGTCTCCCCCATGCAGGAGAATAGCGGATCGTTTCACTATAATCAGGACCATGATTAATGTCTGCGTTGTAGCCGGGTTGACAGGTATGGTGAGATTCACAGAGCCAATTGTCTCTGATTTTGCATGGTGTTGTAGAATCCTGTCAAGTGAGGTTGGTGGGGGGGGGGGGGGGGGGGGGTAGGTGAGGTGGAGGGGGGGTAGGTGAGGTAATTTGGGAAGAAGGCAGGTGACATTTGACGGCCATGGTAACGGGCGCTTTGGCATAGCCGGGATGTTCCAGTTGGACTCCTCCGTGATGGCCGGCGCCAGAGAGGGAGGGGTGAGGATGACTGTGACTGTAACCTCAGCGGTTCATAAAAAGCCGTCCGCTCTCAGTCAGGTGAGATGAGACCGTCGAGCGCTCGGACGGGCGGGGATAGAATGAGCATGAAAGGAGATAGATCCTGTACGCACGCTCAGATTTACACTCGATCATGGGGAGGAGAATGGGGGGAGAGAGAGAGAGAGAGAGAGAGAGAGAGAGAGGGAGTGGGAGAGAGAGTGAGAAAGAGGGAGGGATACATTATGGTTACCTCAGGCTGAAAATCACCACCTTAGGAAACAGATCTGGGAGTGAATGTACTCAAAGAAAAAAGAGCTTTATGTGCAATCAGAAAAGTTCAAACAAGTCCAACAAAATTTGTGCTTAAAGAGGAAAACTGCAAAATAAGCAGTTTACGCAAAAAATGTGGCAACACGTCTGAGAGAAATGCACACAGAAAGTGTGCAGATAAGTGTCTCTACACTAACACAACCACCACACCTCTCACTCTATAGAAACGTAGATATAGAAGATATAGAACTCTATAGAAGTGTCTCTACACTAACACAACCACCACACCTCTCACTCTATAGAAACGTAGATATAGAAGATATAGAACTTTATAGAAGTGTCTCCACCGTCAAAACCCTAGAAGGTGAAATCCAGTTTAAGACGCCTCATTTGTGGGAACAGAAGCGCTTACGGCTTTGATGCTTTCTATTATTATATATATATTATATATAATGTATTTATTTTTACTATTACTGTAGTCAGCCTTCTGTGATTGTCTGGTTTGCTTTTAAAGTCCAGCTGCATACTCAATACATACTGACATACTAAATGGTGAACTAGATACTAGTGTGCTTGTCCAAACAGAATGTTAGTGCCACCAAAGCTAAGAATAGATTATACATTTGGAACAACACAAGCGCGCGCACACACACACACACACACACACACACACACACACACACACACACAATCGTACACAAATTTAGGTTTCGTCATGGGTATGATGACTGGTAATACTTCAGTGGAGTGTGTCATATTAATAATAATTCATAAGCATAATAAATCTTCACATTATAAAATTGTTGCGATATTGCTGTGTAAGGGAGGTTAATACACTGTGATTTCTGACATTTAGTTCAGAATGAATCCCCAGTTCCACCATCCCTCCCTCTCTCCCTCCCTCCCTCCCTCCCTCTCTCCCCCTTTCTCTCCCTCTCTCTCCTCCCCTAATCAGTCCCATTCCTTTAATTAAACATGGACCCTCAGGACTCGAAAACAAATGCAATTTGCAATGATTCCTCAGTCCCACTTTGATCATGGCCGCCTTCATTATGCTGACGAAGGCTTCTGACAGTAGTTAATCTCCCGCTGACGACCACTAAGACAAAGACTCCATCCACCCTGCCCACATCCACCAACATCCACCGGGCTCCTTAATTTGCCCCGGTCACCATAAAATTCCCGCTGAGGAAGCAGCCCTCATTACTGGACAAAGTGGTGGCCGAGGTGGGCTGAAGTGGGGCCCACTTAAACACTCCAGGCTACGGGCCACTGAGGTAGTTAGATCAGGGTAGGAATATCAGCTCAGACACACACACCTCCGCACGATGTCACGCAATGGACTGTGGACAGTGTGGGTTTGAAATTTTGGGGCCAAACAGATGACACTGGGTTGATCCAGCTTTTCTCTAGGTCAACAGAGCAGACAAAAATAAGTCTAATGTAGTCTAAAAGATAGGTCAGGTCAGGTCAGGTGAGGTCAGGTGAGGTCAGGTCAGGTCAGGTCAGGTCACCGCCTTCTCTCCCGTGAGTCACTGATAATTAACTGTGACCTACTGCTGAAGTCTGTGGGTCCTTCAGGTGGCACATCTCTGAGGTTGAGATGATACGAGTTTGGTTTCATTAGCTTCTCTCTCCAGAGATATTAGTGTACGTGTACACACACACACACACACACACACACACACACACACACACACGAGAGCCATTTTCCTAAAAGCTTGGCACACAGGTAATTGAGGTCATTTTAAAAAGGGAGGACACAGAATTAAAGAAGCCCTAATAACCATAAAAGCCAGAGCCCCATATTTTACTTTACTTACATTTACTGACTCACGTCCGCCATACTTGACACGTATTCTGGGTTCCTGAACCAGGTCCAGATTGGTCCCACTCACCACCAGAGGAGTGTGTCCACTAGAAAGAAAATAAAGAAACACAGACAGCGTCAAACCTCAGGCAGAACCCTGTCTCCTCTACGTGCTTTAGTACAGGAACAAAAACATCCGTCCCATTCAACCTCAATCTGCTTTCAGAACTTCGCTCATTGGTCATGTGGTGTTGTGAAGATAACGGGCCCGTGAGCTGATGATTAGACGCGCTCCTCACTGACTTCAGAAGATGCTATCGGATCCAGTAGACCTGCCTTTGAAAACACCAGAGATGCAGGCGCCATGGTGATTCTAGTTAACATTCCGGGGTCGCCCGCGGCGATACAGAAACAAGCAAATGGGGGCGGAGTGAGGCAGAGTGAGGGGCGGAGCAAGAGAGGGGGGGGTTTCTGATGCTCATGTTCCCCGTCTCAGGGACGGCGTCGCAGGAAAGTGGGCGTGTCCAAACGCAGCCGTAGGCAGTTTAGCTCGGGCAACGCTCCGGACGGCTCAGGGAGGGATGCAGGACCCTGCCTCTGCGCTTGGGCGTCTCGGGGGAGCGATCAGTCCTACCCCACAGCCGAGGGGCCTGATGTTGAGCAGATTGAGGCTACCGCTGTAATCCAAGGCGGATAAGAAGGGCGGCCCGGATCACCGTAATCCTGGACTGACCTCCAAGCCGCCATCAGTCAGGCGGGATGTGCTGGAGAAGGTCAGGGAAGCAGCCCGGACCAGCTGTGTGCAGCTCAACTCACACAGTTATTTGTATTTTGACCAAAGATGTGAGGGAACATATTTCGTTTGACATTTCACCCTCGAGAGCGATTAGCGCTGAAGCTACGTGCGTCCTTCGCTAGCATCGCGGACACCTCTCCGCCCAGACGTTTCTCTCCGTAACAGCGGGCGACACGTCCTCACTGGTATCTCCACTCGAGGTTGAGGCGTTGGCTCTGGAAAGCTGGAGTGTTCGTCACTCTTGAGCTGAGAGAGTGAGGGTAACTGCTACTTCACCCTCATCTACACACACCTGCCAGTCTCCAGACACTCCTGCCGTTTCACTCTGAGAGAGTGTTTTGTGATTTCAGCCCCATGGTTTATATGTTTATTTTTCTGTGTGGCCCATATTTATTCTTAGCACAACTAATGACATTTTTAATGTCTCAATAAAGTTTGCAAAAAATAATATTAATAATAATTTACTCTAATTTTTATATCCTCTGTTTAAGTCTTTGATTTCTACATTTGTACACTTTCCTACAGTTTATTTAATTACCACATTCATATGTACCATAAATAATGCTGTTTGATGTAACGTTCTACTGAAGTATATGTAGAGTGCTGCCCCCCACATGCCCCTCCCCCTCTGCTTCCCTCCCCCCACATGCCCCTCCCCCTCTGCCACCCTCCCCCACATGCCCCTCCCCCTCTTTCTCTCCTCCATTTTGTCTCTGCGTTCCCACATCCTGCTGTGTTCTCTCAAACCGACTCCATTTCCAGGGCCATCTGCTCCAGGTCCACACCTCTGCCACATGTTTGGGTCGGCTCCCGGCCCGTCCTGCTGGACGCCGTGTCGCTCGCGCTCATTTTGGGGCCGGCCAGCACCGCTGAGCGGCAGGCTGGCACCAGACGGACACACCCGGGCCCCTCCCAGGGTACCCGCGCTTAAACTGAGCTGGAGAAGACACGCTAAACTGTCAGGGAGGAACATTTGGCATTTACACTTGAATCTTTTTTACTGTGTTAAAAATGGGGCTTTAAAAGTGGGTATTTATTATAAATGATACAATAGTGAGTGTTTAGAATAAATTGTACAATAGTGGGTATTTATTATAAAATGTATGATAGTGGGTATTTATTATAAATTGTTTGATAGTGGGGATTTTATTCCAGAGCTGAGCCTTGTCACATTTCATTCAGGTTATTAATGTTATAATATTATTATACTACTGTCATGGTATATAATAATTCAATAAGAGCAACAACAGAGTTGTTCTTGAGAGTTTTTCAGGAACAGCACTGAAAATATTCAGAAAGGTGAGCTATGCAGTTTCTTTCTGGGGAGACTTGGTACTGGACTGGGTACTGAACTGGGTACTGGACTGGGTACTAAACTGGGTACTAAACTGGGTACTGGACTGGGTACTGGACTGGGTACTGAACTGGGTAACTCTCCTCCCAGTTATAAGCAGCTGGTGGTTTGGGGTTCCTGGCGTGTGATTGGGTGCGGTGGGACAGTGGGGGGTGGGGCCTAAGGCCTTACCTGGCGATGCTCCATTCAGGGTCGATGCGCTGCACGGTGGGGTCATCGATGTAGTCGAAGGTCAGTATCTCCCTCACCTGCGCTCGGTCCACGCTGGCCGTGATCTGCACGGGGCCCACGCCACTCACCGACGGGGCGGAGTAGCACACGATCTCCGTCATGGTGCGCCTGGAGGAAACACACGCACAGATGGGGTGAGCTATCGCCGTGGACACGGTTGCCGTGCAGCGTGGCCCATCGCAGAGCGATCAAGGGTGCTTTTAGCTTCCTGTTTGTGAACCTCTTTGTCTCGCGCTGCCTGTCTCTCTCTTTGTGTCTGTCTCTTCCTACGAGCCGCCCACCCTAGCAGACATGAATCTGTCTCTGATAGGACCCATGAGTATTGGCTCCTGCATTTACACACATACATACGTGCAAACACATTTCATTCTCCCTGTCAGAGGCAGAAGGAGAAATGAGGTCTCTAATTAGCCAATGTCTCATTAAAACAGGATCGACTTCTACCGCTTACAGCTTTACAATCAGATTTCCATCCCTGTCTTTAAATAGATATCCTGATGAGAAAGGAAGAGAGATGAAGTTTATGACCTCTTTAAATCCCTAAGCCAACCGGAGCTGCTGCTGCCTGAATTAACAGCTCCACTACAAAATAGTCTCTTCAACCAGAGGGACTAGAGACCGGCGTCCACTACTCAACAACCAGCTCAGACATTCAGAACAGTGCAATGGAAAAATGCATCACTTATGGTAAGGACATTACCAAAAGCACAACACAAGTGGCAATGTTGCACGGCCCTTAGATGTCTGGCCCTCAGCCTGTGTGCTCACTGGGGCCATTCTGAGTGTCTCGAATGACTGTGATTCTGTACGAGACACGCTCAAAACCTCAAAGCCGTCCTGAAGGCCACGTGGCTGTGAGCTCCGCAGACCTAGTGACATGAGAGGGAATGTGACGTTTATCTGGGCAGCTAAAACTCTGGAGTCTGAGGGAAGGGGAGGAGTCTGAGGGAAGGGGAGGAGTCTGAGGGAAGGGGCGGAGTCAGCCTGGCTGCAGGCCACTGCTCCACAGCAGAGATGTGGAACAACACAGGCTAAGAGATGAACTGGGTCGGACGGATATGACAAGGAACACGAAGCCTCAAAGTTCACAAGGGAATATGAGCCTAGATCGAAGTTCAGAGAGGTAGAACTTTCTTTATTGAACTTTATTGATCTGCTGCACATTTTGTAGAGAAAGATGGACATTTATAGATGGATAGATCTTTATTAATCACCAGGGAATCTAACAATACATGGACCTTTATTGATTCCAAAGGGAGGTCACCACGAGGTCATCCCTCCAGGTCTAGGTACTAATTATAAAGCACATTACTACTAATACCCAGCAGGGCTAAGAGCACATGGGCGTGTTTGTGTCGTAGTCCATATTGTCTGCGTTCTGCTTATGTTATTTCCATTATTAGCATCGCTACTCAGACGCTGTGCTGTGAGTGATGGTGAGTTAGAGTGGACACACTGATCTGCTGGGCATTGGGCTGAGATCACACGTGCTTACTCAAAGAACTCGCAGGTCTGGTTCCCGAAGAGGACGTGGACGTTGCTGCCGGCGCCCAGGTTCACGCCCATGATGGTCACTTTGGTGCCCCCAGACTCCGGACCCCGGCTGGGGGACAGTCCCGTCACCGAGGGTGTCTGAGGCACAGAGAGGAGAGATGGAGACACAGTCAGTGGACGTGTATTACCAAGATGTTCCAGGACGTTTTGGCCTTGGGACTGTGGTTCCTCCTGGTGTTGGAAGTAGCGTTTTGACTCTAATGTCAGCCCTGAAGCAGCTGAGCGACAGGGAAGACTAAACGTTCGTCTCGGCGTCACGGTCGTGAGAAGATTCCCTCCTGGATCCTGCGGCGGACGCCTGCACCTCCATCTCCACCACGCTCCATCTCTTCTAAAACACACACTCAGAAGAGCACGTTCTTACCGTCTCCTCAGACCGTGCAGATGGAGAAACGTACAGTCAGGCATGAGTGTTAGGAGAAGCAATCGGAGCGTCTGCCGTTCGATTTCACGCGTGCACACACACACACACACACACACACACCAGCTAAAAATACATTAACACCATGTCCTGTCTGAGCAGCGGCAGTGCAAAAGCAGACGGCCGTTTAGAGATCAG
Organism: Brachyhypopomus gauderio; assembly: GCF_052324685.1. Lineage (NCBI taxonomy): Eukaryota > Metazoa > Chordata > Actinopteri > Gymnotiformes > Hypopomidae > Brachyhypopomus > Brachyhypopomus gauderio. The sequence continues at coordinate 197,082 of NW_027507034.1, read as the reverse complement.
TTCTGTTGTCCAACATCTTTTAAGAGGAGCTCCTGTGATGGCACCCATCTCTGGTGTGTGTGTGTGTGCGTGCGAGTGTGTACGTGTGTGTGTGTGCGGTGATATGAAAGCTGGTGAAACGCGGAAGCCCGTGGTGAATTCGAGCGCTAGACACACTCGTGCACACAGTGAGGGCAGCGGGCTCGGGGGGGAACTAACTCACATCATGATTAAATAAAAACCCCAAAACAAGCATCTCAGCTAATAAACAGCAGATGTTAATTACACTGGGATGGGGGCGTGTGGGGTGTGGGTCTCTCGGGTGGAGGTGTTGTGGAGTGAGACACCAGCCACGCTAGCATCCTGCCTCTGATTCATCTAATGGTTTTTATTGTGTCCGTGTTCAATCGCCCTTTCCCCCACGGTGCTATGTTTGTAATCACACCATATTTCAATAAGCGAAAACAAATTCTATTACGCTGTCAGGGGCTCGGCGTCTTGAGCAGCAAGAGAAGCTCTTACGCTAAAAAACAATGATGAGCACAGCCAGCAATTTGTAATAATCTGTAATTTTGCGCACTATAATATCTGAAGGATCTGCAATTCAGTTTGCTCTTTTACACATGAACGCTCCGGATGCAACGGATCGTTAAACAAAAACACTCCTTTTAATTACATTGTAGAATGAGGGTGAATAATGTCATTAGCTGCTAAGCATTACATCGTCTGGAATCTTCAGAAAAGATTAAAATAAGTGTTTTTGTGTGGGCGCAAATTGCATCACGGATAAAAGGAAAACACTACCCATAAATGCCTAATTTATTGACCTAATTGCTTGTAATAGCTGCATATTGACTTGAAGAGTCCCACTAAAACAGTACGAGACATCACGCCACTCCGCTAGGGTCCAAGGGCAGTATATCCTCAGCACCGACACTTACACACATTACTACAGAATATTTCTGCAGTCGCTGCTAATGCAGACAGGCGAGTCGCTTCAAAGCAAGACAAGATTGTGATTGTGGTGCATGCTGGGATTTGGAGTCTTACCACGAAGGAGTAGAGCTGGGAGGAGCGTGCCTGTAGTTCAGGCTTACACTCCCCCACGCACAGCTGCACGGGGCCGGCCGTGGTGCCCCCTGGAGCCGAGTCCATCTCACACACGATCCTGCACGCAAGCACAAGACGGAACACGAATGAGCGCACGATGCCAGTGAATCCCTTCAGGACAACCTCCAAAGAGGCGGGTTTTAGGGGAGGAGCTCAGCTGTCACTCAGACCCGCCCTCATCCCTGGGACCGCTACACGGTCATGGACAACATTTGGTCTACATTTGCATATATCTGACTGTGTTTCCTGGGACATCTATCATACGACCTTGGTGCTGTTAACACGTTTCTCCACTGGCTCCACCAACACTAAAATAACTTACCTGTCCATTTTATTTTAAACATCACTGTCATTTCCTCCTGTGGTCTACCTGGAGGCCCTGATCTATGACACAGGGGTGGCAGACTCCCTCAGACCCACTGTGGTCCTGTTCCTGGCCCGCAGGAGAAAGAGTTTCCCCACATGTTCCTCCTGAACGGACCAGGTGAACCCCACTGAGAGGCAGCAGCACATCAATAATGTTTCATCATCTCTCTGATCAGCCGTGCAGATCAAACGACATAATAAACATGTCGACATCACCTCGCTCCAGCAGGGGGCGCTGTGACAGAGGACGCCCGTGTGCCTGTAGTAGGTTACGCTCGCACTGCTGGTACTTCTCAGGCGTTTCAGTGGTTGGTTCTTTGGAGGAATGTTAGTGAGTACAGATCAGTTGCCTCTTGAGTCACGTGACCGCAAGACCGTTTCCCACGTGAGACGCAGAACACACTTGTGCAGACGCTTACGAATGCAGCTCTAACAGTGTCCCATGGCGTGCGAGGAGGCTCGTTAGCTGCTGATGCTTACGGGAGCGTGACCCCATCGCGGCCCCCCCCCGGGACAGACGTCTCACGTGCTGGTGGAGGCGGCTGCAGTTCAGGCCCGGAGCTCCTTCCGCGTGTGCCCACGTCGTCCTCCCTTGGCGCCTCCCACTGCAAACAGAGGAACCCGTCCTGCCTTCCATCCGGCCCGGATTACGGTGCTGTCACAGGAGTGCCAACAAATCTCTCTCTTGCAGTCGGCAACGTGCCCTGCGTTCCAATTGTTGACCCCTATTTGCTGATCCCCCAAAAGACGCAGAAGAAAACTGCGCACACACACACACACACACACACACACACACACACACACACACACACACACACACACACACACACACACACACACACACACACACACACACACACACACACACACACACACACACACACACCACAGTGGCCCATCTGCTGGCCAGGGAGTGGAGGCTAACCTTCAGCATCTCTGACGACGTGCTCAGGAATAAGGTCACGTTAAGGGAAGATCAGGCAGGAGAAAGCGCAGCAGTCTGAAAGGTCACAGGACGGTGCAACTCGCTTGGTTTCAAAAGGCCGCGGCATCCTTCATGATCTGCGCAGGGCGCGCGCTGCGAGCCTCGTACTACACACGGCCACGTGCGATCACACCCCGAAAGGTGTAAATAAGACTGCGTTACCCCGAGTGGCGCGTGCACACTTCCAGCCGATCTGTACTGCGTCGCTAACAGGCTTTCACCGTCAACACTGGAGCTATAATCCACACGCACTGTTGGCAGACGCCGTCAGCTGCGTGACTGTGTGGAGCTGGGTGGAGCCCTGCGGACGTCTAGGGCCTCGGTCGGTGCAACCCCACCCTTGCTGAATCCCACCGATGACGCTTTGAATGAGACTGTCTCGTGTTTAAGGGCGTAGCGCACAGGCACAAAGGGGAAACAGAGGTTTATTGATCTCAGGTGGACAGGGCGTACGGGGCGCAGGAAGGGACATGCGGGGTCAGGATGGAAAAGAGTTTCATAGCTGCTAGGTTGGTCGTTTTCATAGCCGTGTGCCCTTAGCACACTTGGATTCTCCTCTGGTCTCCTTTTCCTCCCTCTCAGCCTTCTGCTCCATTTTAGGTCTTTCAGGGTCATCTGGAGGATGTGTGTGTGTGTGTGTGTGTGTGTGTGTGTGTGTGTGTGTGTGTGTGTGTGTGTGTGTGTGTGTGTGTGTGTGTGTGTGAAACCTATTTAAGGCTGATATTCTGCACCTGGTTGGCAACAGTTCGATATGTAGGTGAGTGGAGCAGGTGAAGTTGATGAGGAGGTTCAGAAGCTCCAGTCCGGTTCCTGCAGGCAACGACCAAAATAAACGCACCGAAAACACACCGGATTCTGGCTTTGGGATGTCTGCGCAAGCCTGTGTGTTAACTAGCCATTTGGCGAAATGAAACAAGCAAACACAAACAGATGCTGTCTGATTGCAGGGGGCGGTGAAGGGGCGTGGGGCGAGAAGCTGGCCTCCTGCAGGGGGTAACTAGCCGGGCCTGCCTGGGTTCTAATTAGGCCTGGTGTTGTTGTTGGGTGTGGGGGCGTGACCGCGGCCGGCGAGCTGCCTCTCCATCATGAGCTGTTTGTACCGCCGTGGTGAAGTTGTCCCACACAAGAGGAACTGCCTGGCGCGCTCAGCAGAGCAGAGAGGCCACGTGGAGACCTCGCCGAGCGGCCTACACGTCTTACTGTTGTGACAGCTCTAACTGGACGCCCTTGACCT
>NW_027507034.1:175908-178408 GCF_052324685.1 Brachyhypopomus gauderio | reverse complement strand
GGACTTACAGGAACACTGTATCATGACAGACACCGCCACTGTGACGCTCGTGCCACGGCCCACGGACGGACTCGGCGGCCGTGTGTGAGGGAGGGAGAGAGGGAGAGAGAGAGAGAGAGAGAGGGAGGTACTCACAGTTGATGCGTGCTGCAGTTGTAGAACCTGACCTCGGTGCTAATCAGCATTTGACCTGTCTCCTTAGAGTTCAACCTGAGCTCCACTCCGGACCAGTCTGATGGAGAGATGGAGCGAGAGAGAGAGAGGGGGAGAGAAAAAGAGGGAGAGAGAGAGAGAGGGATAATTAATGTACTTTTTGATCATGTCATTCATCTCAAACTAAAGGAGATGGCTATGAACAGCTTATCCCTGCTTTTACTTGGCGGTGTGGCGATGGAGGACATCCACCCATCTGACACTAAAAACGCCCCCCCCGAAGGGCCGGTTTGGCAAGGCTTGTGTGCGCTGTGCGGAGAGCAGCGCTAACGTGTACCAATCGGCTAGCTCCTCTGTCTGGGACGCTGGCGGGCTCCGTGCACCCCCAGGACAGCCGGTCAGCTAGCGGACGGCGTGTGGGGGGCGGACGTCACCGCAGCCCCGTCAAACCCTCACCAGCCGCTCCGCGTTCAACTCCTAAAGTCCAGCAGGGCGGTCTAGTCACGCAGAATTAATTATGCATCAGAAGCTTCTGTCTCACACCGATTAAAGTTTATTCCCAAAGCTCCATTCGACAACTCTGATTGGAGCCCGTCAAACCCGCCACAGCTGGGACTCCAGTATGTGTGGCATTTTAGCCATTAATTCAACACATGATCAATGATCCCTGGTGATACTTAATGATCTATACTGCCTGACACGGCAGAGAGAGGCAGGGGGGAAATATGAGGTCGTCGTGACATTTGCTCGAGCTGGCTCTCTGATTGGCCACTTCATCCTGCAGTGAGGCGGGGTTGTTCGGGTCTGGGGCTGGAGGACTGTGGGTAAACACAGCTGTCATTTACCTGGAGACGGTGGGGGATTACTGCAGACGTCGGCTGTCTCAGACTGGCATAACCATCTGCCACGCATCGCGGTTTAGCATAAGGGGGGCGTTGTCAATTAGCAAGCTTACGCTCAATTGGAGCATTTTTTTGAGCGCCATATGTAAGCTGTCAACAAGAGAAGCAGCTACAGGAGACGTTCCACATCTTGTTCTCATCCAACTTTATTTCGCCAGTTGAGGTCTGAGTTATATTAGCTTATATTACTTTATTTTATATTAGTTATATTTTATTACTTACACATATTATAATTACTCAATTATAGCAGAGCCTTGGGCCAAAAAAAGAAATCATTCTTAGTTTTCCTCGTAAAACGTGTAGACGGGGTAGCCGATGCCAGTATAGATTTATAGTGTGCATGTTTACACACTAATTGTGTTCAGAGGTATCAGTTTTACCATCCCACTCGAAGGCTGCATGCGCACCGACCTAAGCCCTGATCCCAGAACAGCCTGCGCTCCCTGGAGCTGAACGCACGCAGGCAAAGGGCAGGTGAACATGAGCGTAATAGGTGTGAGCACGGCTAGGAGCACGCCTGCAGCCCGCCGCCTGACCTGAGGTCAGCGGGACCTCATTAGAGGTGCGGCCCGGAGGATCGATGACAGGCCCGGGGGCGTGAGACCGCCGGGCGTACACGCATGAAGTGCCCATTAGGAGGGGACAGAGGCTGAGAGGCCCTATTAACGGACCAGCTACAAGAGGGCACTGGAAACGCCACGCCCCCCCCCGGGAGGAAGGGGCGGGGGAAGGGGGCGGGGCAAGCGGAAAGTGGATCTAAGGGGGGAAGAATGGATGAACTGGAGTCGGAATGGGTGAATAAACGCGTGTGAGTGAAGAATTGGTGTAGGAGGGCCAGCGGCCGACAGAACGAAACAAGGGGGGTACCTTGATCCACAGGAATGACAGGGACGTCTTTGGCAGCTGGGGAGACACAGAGGATGTGGTTGCCGTCCACCGTCCCCTCCACCTCCGTCAGGTTCCCGAAGGAGCAGGTGCCGTCAGGTTCCCGAAGGAGCAGGTGATTCCAGCAGAAAGGTCCGGAACATCTGTCACCTTGACCAGCAGCTGAACACAGGACACGCCACAACGACGGAGGATGAGCCAAACGGGGGTTTAACTTTATTTATAGCAGAGCTGGCGTTAAAGCTGCACTGTGGTGAGCGGAGTCGAGCCCTGAGGTACACAGCAGATGGCCCCAGCATACGGCGGGGGTGAGAACCGTCAGCCCTCACCCACCACCCAGGTGACACCACGCTGGCACCACCAGACAAGGCTGCTCACCAGCTCGTCAGATGAAAACAGACATGTGACAAATTCAATCAGTTTCTAGAACTTTCCTGTCAGCTCACAATAGTGTGCGGAATGGAGCGAGCATGTACACACACACACACACACACACACACACACACACACACACACACACACACACACACACACACACACAGGCCTTGCAGGCCTTTGAA
>NW_027507034.1:173256-175408 GCF_052324685.1 Brachyhypopomus gauderio | reverse complement strand
CCTCCACCTCGTCCACCTCCACCACTCCACCACCCCACCACCTCCCACTCCCACCTCCACCACCTCCACCTCCACCTCCACCACCTCCACCACTCCCACCTCCACTCCCACCTCCACCACTCCCACCCTCCACCACCTCCACCACTCCCACCTCCATCCACTCCCACCACCTCCACCTCCACCTCCTCCACTCCCACCTCCACCACTCCCACCTCCACCACCTCCACCTCCACCACTCCCACCTCCACCACCCCCACCCACCTCCACCTCCACCACTCCCACCTCCACCACTCCACCTCCACCACCTCCCACCTCCACCACCTCCACCTCCACCTCACCTCCACCTCTCCACCTCCACCACTCCCACCTCCACCACTCCACCTCCACCTCCACCACTCCCACCTCCACCACCTCCCACCTCCACCACCACCTCCCACCTCCCACCTCCCCACCTCCACCACTCCCACCTCCCACCCCTCCACCACCTCCCACCACTCCCACCTCCACCACTACCCACCTCTCCACCTCCACCACTCCCACTCCCACCTCTCCACCCTCACTCCCACCTCCACCACTCCCACCTCCACCTCCTCCCCCACCTCCACCACTCCCACCCACTCCACCTCCACCACTCCCACCTCCACCACCTCCACCTCCACCTCCACCACTCCCACCACTCCCACCTCCACCACTCCCACCTCCACCACTCCACCTCCACCACTCCCACCTCCTCCACCTCCACCACTCCCACCTCCACCTCACCTCCCCACCTCCACCACTCCACCTCCACTCCACCCCCACTCCACTCCACCTCCACCACTCCCACCTCCACCACTCCCCACCTCCACCACCTCCACCTCCCCACCACTCCCACCTCCACCACTCCCCTCCACCACTCCCACCTCCACCACTTCCACCCACCTCCACCACCACCCACCACTCCCACCTCTCACCACCACTCCCACCTCCACCACCTCCACCACTCCCACCACCTCCACCTCCCACCTCACCCACCTCCCACCACCTCCACCACCTCCACCTCCACCACTCCCACCTCCACCACCTCCACCTCCACCTCCACCACTCCCACTCCTCCACCTCCACCACTCCCACCTCCACCTCCACCACCTCCACCTCCACCACTCCCACCTCCACCTCCACCACTCCCACCTCCACCACCTCCACCTCCACCACTCCCACCTCCACCACTCCCACCACCTCCACACCCCACCTCCACCACCCCTCCACCTCCACCACCACCTCCACCACTCCCACCTCCACCCACCTCCACCACCTCCACCACTCCCACCTCCACCACTCCCACCTCCACCACTCCACCTCCACCACCTTCACCACCTCCACCTCCACCACTCCCACCACCTCCACCTCCTCCACCACTCCCACCTCCACCACCTCCACCTCCACCACTCCCACCTCCTCCACCCTCCACCACTCCCACCTCCACCTCCACCACCTCCACCACTCCCACCTCCACCACCTCCACCTCCACCACTCCCACCTCCACCACTCCCACCTCCACCCACCTCCACCTCCACCACTCCCACCTCCACCACTCCCACCTCCACCTCCACCTCCACCACCTCCACCACTCCCACCCTCCTCCACCTCCACCACTCCCACCTCCACCTCCACCTCCACCACCTCCACCACTCCCACCTCCACCACCTCCACCTCCACCACTCCCACCTCCACCACTCCCACCTCCTCCACCTCCACCTCCACCACCTCCACCACTCCCACCTCCACCACCTCCACCTCCACCTCCACCACTCCCACCTCCACCACTCCCCACCTCCTCCACCTCCACCACCTCCACCACTCCCACCTCCTCCACCTCCACCTCCACCACTCCCACCTCCACCTCCACCACTCCCACCTCCACCACTCCCACCTCCTCCACCTCCACCACCTCCACCACTCCCACCTCCACCTCCACCACTCCCACCTCCACCACTCCCACCTCCTCCACCTCCACCACCTCCACCACTCCCCACCTCCACCACCTCCACCTCCACCACTCCCACCTCCACCACTCCCACCTCCACCCCACCCTCCACCTCCACCACTCCCCACCTCCTCCACCTCCACCACTCCCCACCTCCACCCCACCTCCACCTCCACCACTCCCACC
>NW_027507034.1:165756-170756 GCF_052324685.1 Brachyhypopomus gauderio | reverse complement strand
TGAGCAGTAGAGAGTACAGTGGGCAGTAGGGAGTGCAGTGGGCAGTAGAGAGTGCAGTGGGGGCAGTAGAGAGAGTGCAGTGGGGCAGTAGAGAGAGTGCAGTGGGGCAGTAGAGAGTGCAGTGGGCAGTAGAGAGTGCAGTGGGGCAGTAGAGAGTGCAGTGGGGCAGTAGAGAGAGTGCAGTGGGGCAGTAGAGAGAGTACAGTGAGCAGTAGAGAGAGAGTACAGTGGGCAGTAGAGAGAGTACAGTGGGCAGTAGAGAGAGTGCAGTGGGGCAGTAGAGAGAGTGCAGTGGGGCAGTAGAGAGTGCAGTGGGCAGTAGAGAGTGCAGTGGGGCAGTAGAGAGAGTGCAGTGGGGCAGTAGAGAGTACAGTGAGCAGTAGAGAGAGTGCAGTGGGCAGTAGAGAGAGTGCAGTGGGGGCAGTAGAGAGTGCAGTGGGCAGTAGAGAGAGTGCAGTGGGGCAGTAGAGAGAGTGCAGTGGGGCAGTAGAGAGTACAGTGGGGCAGTAGAGAGTACAGTGGGGCAGTAGAGAGAGTGCAGTGGGGCAGTAGAGAGAGTGCAGTGGGGCAGTAGAGAGAGTGCAGTGGGGCAGTAGACAGTACAGTGGGCAGTAGAGAGAGTGCAGTGGGGCAGTAGAGAGAGTGCAGTGGGGGCAGTAGAGAGAGTGCAGTGGGGCAGTAGAGAGAGTACAGTGAGCAGTAGAGAGAGTGCAGTGGGGCAGTAGAGAGAGTACAGTGGGGCAGTAGAGAGAGTGCAGTGGGGCAGTAGAGAGAGTGCAGTGGGGCAGTAGAGAGAGCAGTGGGGCAGTAGAGAGTACAGTGGGGCAGTAGAGAGTACAGTGAGCAGTAGAGAGAGTGCAGTGGGGCAGTAGAGAGTACAGTGGGGGCAGTAGAGTGCAGTGGGGCAGTAGAGAGTACAGTGAGCAGTAGAGAGAGTGCAGTGGGGCGGTAGAGTGCAGTGGGGCAGTAGAAAGTACAGTGGGGCAGTAGAGAGTGTGCAGTGGGGCAGTAGAGAGTACAGTGGGGCAGTAGAGAGAGTACAGTGGGGCAGTAGAGAGTACAGTGGGGCAGTAGAGAGAGTACAGTGGGGCAGTAGAGAGTACAGTGGGGCAGTAGAGAGCTACATTGCTGTCTCCTCCCCCACATTTGCTCTCCCTCCACACTAAGCTGGAGCATCACACCACTGCACCACCCCACACTGTGTAAGACACCCTCTTCACTCTGAGCTATGCAGATAAAGACTGTGTGGCGTGTGTGTGTGTGTGTGTGTGTGTGTGTGTGTGTGTGTGTGCGTGCACGCGCGTATGTGTGTGTGGTATTCTGAAATTTCAAGGAAAGAGACAAATAAGTGTGTGTAAATGTATACGCTACACAATGTATTACATTACATCAATACTTAACTAACATAGGGGCAACTGACTGATAGCAGTGTAGTTTCCATGTAGGATCTGCATAATGTATTCACACAGAGGCTCATTTGCATATTGGAACATGATAGGCTGTCGGCTTCTATAAGGCAGAACTGGACCATGTTGGCTATACAAACTCAAGGTTTTATCTCCTTCACATTTTGAGTCGTCTGTCCAATTACAGCAAGGAGTTCATCCTAAATAATAAATTAAAAATTAACATGTACATTCTTTATGTGCCATTGTTGATGTATAATGTTATTAGGACACGGTATCCGGATATTTTTTGGACACGCACCTAACATGAACATGACCCAGGACCCAAATCCGGCTCAAAATTATTTCTCCCATCAGGAATCCTCCCGAATGTCCCGATTAGCCACACTCCAGCTCTGACATGACCCCGCCATGATTTATAAGTGGGAGAACAAAGTCACAGGGTGTCCAAATACTTATTTTCCTCACAGTAATGTTATTAGTACGTGATATATACATTCCTGTGTGTGTGTGTGTGTGTGTGTGTGTGTGTGTGTGTGTGTGTGTGTGTGATTATTAAAATAACCTACTAAGGTTATGTATCTACATATTTTTACATATGTATGACCCCACATTCTGACAAGTATTGAACACAAATGTGAACCTATGTGTGTGTGTGCGTGCATGTGCGTGTGTGTGTGTGTATGTGCCACTGTCTCTGTCTGTGTGTGTGTGTGTGTGTGTGTGTATGTGCCACTGTCTGTGTGTGTGTGTGTGTGTGTGTGTGTGCCACTGTTTGTGTGTGTGTGTGTGTGTGTGTGTGTGTGTGTGTGTGTGTGTGTGTGTGTGTGCCCATGGCCTCCTGCAGGTCTCCGGGAACGGTCAGCAGAGCGTGGAGAAAGCCCTCAAGCTGTTTGCGCAGCTCATCAACAACAAGGTGTTCCTGCTGACCTTCATCCGCACGCTGGAGGCCCAGCGCTCCTTCTCCATGCGTGACCGTGGCAACGTGGCCTCCCTCATCATGACGGCCCTGCAGGGTCGTCTGGAGTACGCCACCGACGTCCTCAAACAGCTGCTGTCCGACCTCATCGACAAGAACCTGGAGAGCAAGAACCACCCCAAGCTGCTCCATGCGCAGGTACGTCACTGCCCACCCCGACTCGCCCGGGCCTTCCAGAACCGGCAAGAGTGTGCTGTTCCTGCTGTAGGACGGAGAGATGGGGTGGAGGGAACTCATAGGCCCTCCCACAGGGGCGTAGGCCCTCCCACTGGGACGTAGGCCCTCCCACTGGGACGTAGGCCCTCCCACAGAGACATAGGCCCTCCCACAGGGACATAGGCCCTCCCACAGAGACATAGGCCCTCCACAGGGACATAGGCCCTCCCACAGAGACATAGGCCCTCCCCACAGGGACATAGGCCCTCCCACAGAGACATAGGCCCTCCCACAGGGACGTAGGCCCTCCCACAGGGATGTAGGCCCTCCCACAGCACCATAGGCCCTCCCACAGGGACATAGGCCCTCCCACAGCACCATAGGCCCTCCCACAGGGACATAGGCCCTCCCACAGGGACGTAGGCCCTCCCACAGGAACGTAGGCCCTCCCACAGGATCATAGGCCCTCCCACATGGACGAAGGCCCTCCCACAGGGACGTAGGCCCTCCCACAGGGACGTAGGCCCTCCCACAGGAAAGTAGGCCCTCCCCCCAGTTCTTTCAGGGTGTATATTATGCAAATAGGATCAGTTGACCAACACCAAAGATGATGTTTATTTGTTATGTCACTCCAGCTTACAGCTGGTGACTTAATGAGGGTCACAGGACCATCAGGCTGTGGTCTACACATTTCAGCTCAGTCCCTCACGGCTTCTGTGCTACGCAGTCTCTCCTCTACCACCTCCCTCTCTCCCTCTCCTCTCCCTCACTCCTTCTGCACATTCTCTTTTCTCCCCATCTCCCTCCCTCCCCCCTCTTCCTCTGTCTCTCTCATTCCTTCACCCTCACCAGGCCACAATGCAGTGCGGTTGTCAGTGTCATTTAACGTCGGTGTTCTTCCGACTCATAAAACATTTAGTAGCAGCTGGGCTCTGCTCCTATATTCTCTCTCTCTCTCTCTCTCTCTCTCTCTCTCTCCTCTCTCTCTCTCTCTCTCTCTGTCATTCTATCCTCGTCGGCCCAGGGAGGCGTGTCAACTCCAGTACCGGGTCCTGCAGCTGTCCTACGGTGGATGGCACAGTTGTGCGGGTGGATGAATCCCCCTAGGGTCCCGCGTCCTGATCCGTTCTCGGTCCTGCGTCCTGATCCGTTCCCGGTCCCGCGCCCTGATCCGTTCTTGCTACCTTGTCCTGCACTAGCGTAGCCGCGTCTCCATTCGTGCTTGATTGGACTTGCTTCTGGTTACAAGACTTTACAGCAGTCCTGCAGTGCAGGACCCGTAACAATGACTTCAACCTTTGTCTGAGAGAAAATACACTCTGCATCTCTCTCTCTCCCCTCTCTCTCTCTCTCCTCTCTCTCGTCTCTCTCTCTCTCTCTATTTAATCTTTCTTTTGCTAACCTGCCCTTATGACAGTTTAATTCTTTAGCCTGTTTTACAGTGCGAGGCTGCTCATTAATAGTCAGAGCAAATATATGCGCGTACGTGGACGTTGGTGGCACAGGCACAACTGGATTATGCTGTTATTTAACGTGACAGACGGGGCTGTGTCCGTGTCATTATCAGTCGTCATTAGGAACATAATACCATAATCCCCCCAGTGCCAGGGGCCCAGACACCAGGCTGAGAGGCCCACACTCTCACACACACACACACCCCTTTTTTATTTTCTCCCGTAATTTTAGGGATTATCAATTCGACATGCTCGTTTTGAATTCTCTCATGCTCTATGGCCCCTGATTCTGCCAAAGGAGACTGCTGGTAATCTCTCTCTCTCTCTCTCTCTCTCTCTCTCTCTCTCTCTCATCTCTCTCTCTCTCTCTCTCTCCTTTCTGTCCTGTTGGAGTAGGTGGACATCCACCTTCATGCAAATCTCACCATTTTTCACCAGACTCACCAGTCCCTTAATCCTATCCCAGTGGCCTTGGGTGCAAGGCAGGAAGTGACCCGTTACTGGGCCCTGCACATCCACACATGCACTCACATTCACTCCAGGACAATTAAGATTACACCACGTCACCCAGTCACATGGCGTTCTGAGCAGGTCACTGTAGCTCTGAAGCAGCGATACTGTCTACCGCCACACCAGTTCAGTGTTCATATCTCTACACCAGTTCAGTGTTCGTATCTCTTTACCAGTTCAGCGTTCATATCTCTACACCAGTTCAGTGTTCATATCTCTACACCAGTTCAGTGTTCATATCTCTACACCAGTTCAATGTTCATATCTCTACAACAGTTCAGTGTTCATATCTCTTCACCAGTTCAGTGTTCATATCTCTACACCAGTTCAGTGTTCATATCTCTACACCAGTTCAGCGTTCATATCTCTACACCAGTTCAGTGTTCATATCTCTACACCAGTTCAGCGTTCATATCTCTACACCAGTTCAGTGTTCATATCTCTACACCAGTTCAGTGTTCATATCTCTACACCAGTTCAGCATTCATATCTCTA
>NW_027507034.1:153256-158256 GCF_052324685.1 Brachyhypopomus gauderio | reverse complement strand
CTCACCTCACCGTCTCCTCCGTCTCACCTCTCCGTCTCTCCCAGATTTTGAATTGCGTGAATCCCGATAACGAGAGCGGCCCGGAGATCGCCGTCAAGATGCTGAACTGTGACACCATCACGCAGGTGAAGGAGAAGATTCTGGACGCCGTGTACAAGAACATGCCGTACTCACAGAGGCCCAGAGCTGTGGACATGGACCTGGGTGAGGGCACACGTGCACACACACACACACACACACACACATACACACACACATACACACACACACATACACACACACACACACACACACACACACATACACACACACACATACACACACACACACACTTGCATGCATACACACACACACACATGCACATTGTATGTATGTGCGTGTGAATATACACGTGTGCGTGAGTGTGTGTGTGTGTGCTCAGGCACGTGTGCAGGTGCGGGCGTATCCGGGTGTCCAAGGTGATGCGTGACAGACGGTGTAACCAGACCGGCTCCTCGTGTCATTTCTGGCACGTGCATTTATCACCTTCGTATAGCACAAGAGCCCCCCCCCCCCCCCACCAGTGGTGCAAATCAGCCCTCCAACACCTCTGCCCAAGCAGACACTTCCATTACCAGCTGTTTGGGTTGCTGGTGTTTGGGACTGTGTGTACGTGTGTGTGTGTGTGTGTGTGTGTGCGTGCGTGCGTGCGTGCGTGCATGTGTGTGTGTGTGTGTGTGTGCGTGCATGCGTGCGTGCGTGTGTGCGCGTGCGTGCGTGTGTGCGCGTGCGTGCGTGCGTGCGTGCGTGTGTGTGTGTGTGTGTGTGTGTGTGTGTGTGTGTGTGTGTGTGTGTGTGTGGTCTCTACAGCCATCATCTGTGCGTCTGGCGAACACACAGCCTAATGGGGGCCACATGCAACAGAGGGGAAAATCAATGATCATTCTCTCTCTGAACTTGTCTATTTTCCCATCAGTACACACTTTAGCATTTCATTATGCACATGGCGTGGAGTGTGTGCACGTGTGCACAATCCCCACCCACACACACGTGCGCGAGTGTATGATACTGAGAGCTGATCGTGTGTGTGTGGGGGGGTGTATGATACTGAGAGATGTTCGTGTGTGTGTGGGGGGGGTGTATGATACTAAGAGATGTTTGTGTGTGTGGGGGGGGTGTATGATACTGAGTAGCTGGTCGTGTATGTGTGTGGGGGGGGGTGTATGACACTGAGAGATGTTCGTGTGTGTGTGGGGGGGGGGTGTGTATGATACTGAGAGATGTTCGTGTGTGTGTGGGGGGGGTGTATGATACTGAGAGATGTTCGCGTGTGTGTGTGGGGGGGGTGTATGATACTGAGAGATGTTCCTGTGTGTGTGTGTGGGTGTGTGTATGATACTGAGAGATGTTCCTGTGTGTGTGGGGGGGTGTATGATACTGAGAGATGTTCGTGTGTGTGTGGGGGGGTGTGTATGATACTGAGAGATGTTCGTGTGTGTGGGGGGGTGTGTATGATACTGAGAGATGTTCGTGTGTGTGTGGGGGGGTGTGTATGATACTGAGAGATGTTCGTGTGTGTGTGGGGGGGTGTGTATGATACTGAGAGATGTTCCTGTGTGTGTGTGGGGGGGGGGGGTGTATGATACTGAGAGATGTTCCTGTGTGTGTGTGGGGGGGGTGTATGATACTGAGAGATGTTCGTGTGTGTGTGGGGGGGGTGTATGATACTGAGAGATGTTCGTGTGTGTGTGGGGGGGTGTGTATGATACTGAGAGATGTTCCTGTGTGTGTGTGGGTGTGTGTATGATACTGAGAGATGTTCCTGTGTGTGTGTGGGGGGGGTGTATGATACTGAGAGATGTTCGTGTGTGTGTGGGGGGGGTGTATGATACTGAGAGATGTTCGTGTGTGTGTGGGGGGTGTGTATGATACTGAGAGATGTTCGTGTGTGTGTGGGGGGGTGTGTATGATACTGAGAGATGTTCCTGTGGTCCCGTCAGAGTGGCGTCAGGGCAGGATGGCCCGTGTGGTTCTGCAGGACGAGGACATCACCACCAAGATCGAGAACGACTGGAAGAGACTGAACACACTCGTGCACTACCAGGTGAGTCCCGCTGTCCACATGTCCACATGTCCACATGTCCACCAAGCCAGCGGCAACAGGAGCACGGCCGGCAGCCCTGAACAGGAGAGGGTGGTGGGCAGTGTGTGGTGCTGTGTGTGGTGCTGTGTGCTGTGCGGGACACTATGTGCTGTGCGGGACGCTGTGTGCTGTGCGGGACGCTGTGTGCTGTGCGGGACACTGTGCAGAAGGTGTGGACAAAGCTGTTAGATCAGCTGAGACTCTATAAAGGCTGTGAGGAGCCCCTCCCACACCAAACGGTATTCTAGAAGCTTCTCCACACCGCTGGTTTGGTTGGGGGTGTTTATCTTCTTTGTGTGCGCTTCAGCGGGGCAGAAAGCAGCGTCTCCACCACTCCCACTTTGAGAGACCCGTGTCACACACGCAGCGTTATTGGCTGGGTAAGCTGTGTGTGCGGGCGGGGCGCGTGAGGGCGCGTGAGGGCGTGTGAGGGCGGGTGTGTGGGCGTGTGAGGGTGGGCGTGGCCTCTTCTGTTTGGTGTCTTTAAGTGTGTGTGTGTGGGCGTGGCCTCTGTGGCCCTGTTTGGTGTCTTTAAGTGTGTGTGTGTGGGCGTGGCCTCTGTGGCCCTGTTTGGTGTCTTTAAGTGTGTGTGTGTGGGCGCGGCCTCTGTGGCCCTGTTTGATGTCTTTAAGTGTGTGTGTGTGGGCGTGGCCTCTGTGGCCCTGTTTGGTGTCTTTAAGTGTGTGTGTGTGGGCGTGGGCCTCTGTGGCCCTGTTTGGTGTCTTTAAGTGTGTGTGTGTGGGCGTGGCCTCTGTGGCCCTGTTTGGTGTCTTTAAGTGTGTGTGTGTGGGCGTGGCCCTCTGTGGCCCTGTTTGGTGTCTTTAAGTGTGTGTGTGTGGGCGTGGCCTCTGTGGCCCTGTTTGGTGTCTTTAAGTGTGTGTGTGTGGGCGTGGCCTCTGTGGCCCTGTTTGGTGTCTTTAAGTGTGTGTGTGTGGGCGTGGCCTCTGTGGCCCTGTTTGGTGTCTTTAAGTGTGTGTGTGTGGGCGTGGCCTCTGTGGCCCTGTTTGGTGTCTTTAAGTGTGTCTTTCTGCCCTTCACCTGTGGCAGATTGTCTCCTGTGTCCTCTAGTTCTCATCTCAGCCCGCATGCTGATGTCATCACAGAGGAAGAGAAGGAGAGAGAGAGAGAGAGAGAGAGAGAGAGAGAGAGAGAGAGACATTCTCTCCAAATTCATCTTCAGATTTCTTTGCCATTGTGTTTATCTCACTCCCTCTCCCTGCTCTGCTCTGCTCTGGTCTGGTCTGCTCTGCTCTGGTCTGCTCTGCTCTGGTCTGCTTTGGTCTGGTCTGATCTGGTCTGCTCTGCTCTGGTCTGCTCTGCCCTGCTCTGGTCTGCTCTGCTCTGGTCTGCTCTGCTCTGGTCTTCTCTGGTCTGGTCTGGTCTGGTCTGGTCTGGTCTGCTCTGGTCTGATCTGGTCTGCTCTGATCTGGTCTGCTCTGGTCTGGTCTGCTCTGGTTTGCTCTGGTTTGCTCTGGTCTGGTCTGCTCTGGTCTGGTCTGGTCTGGTCTGGTCTGGTCTGCTTTGCTCTGGTCTGGACTGGTCTGGTCTGGTCTGGTCTGGTCTGCTCTGCTCTGCTTTGGTCTGCTCTGGTCTGCTCTGGTCTGGAGTGCTCCTGGGCTGTGTGTGTGTGTGTGTTTACAGCGCTGTGATGGCAACACACTGTTTGTTTGTAATCTGCAGTCTCTGAGACTCAGTTTGCTTCATAATGCTTATCACGCGTTATCACTCATTATCCAGGAGAAAATCGGCAGGGAAGAATCACACACACACACAACCACACACACACACAACCACACACACACACACACACACACACACACACAAGAGCACTTGCACAAACAAAAGGTTCCCTGCATGCCGCACTGATGACAGTGCAAGTGTGTGTGTGTGTGTGTGTGTGTGTGTGTGTGTGTGTGACAGTATGCCTGCACCAGGGCATTCCACACAGCCACACTCATGACAGCTGAACTGCCAGCTACCTCTTCACAAAATGTTCTTAAGGTTCTTATAAGGTTATTCAAGCCTGTAGAGGGGTTAGGGTGTGTGTGTGCGTGTGTGTGTGTGTGTGTGTGTGTGGGTGTGTATGTGTGGGGGGGTAAAACATATGCAGCTAATGAGACGCTGAACACTGGGACGCTGTAGGTGCTCATTTTCACATCTAGGGGAGAAACGGATAGAGAGAGACTGAGAGGGGAGAGAGGGGAGAAAGAGGGAGAGAGAGGGGGAGAGAGAGGGGAGAAAGAGAGAGAGGGAGAGGGGGAGAGAGAGAGGGAGAGAGAGGGGAGAGAAAGAGGGGGAGAGAGGCGTTTTCAGAGAGAAACAGACAGAAAGACTAAGAGACTGAGGAAGAGAGACAGAGAGCAAGACACTAGGAGTGTTAGAGCGAGACACTAGGAGTGTTAGAGCGAGACACTAGGAGTGTTAGAGCGAGACACTAGGAGTGTTAGAGCGAGACACTAGGAGTGTTAGTGAGACACTAGGAGTGTTAGAGAGACACTAGGAGTGTTAGAGCAAGACACTAGGAGTGTTAGAGTGAGACACTAGGAGTGTTAGAGTGAGACACTAGGAGTGTTAGAGTGAGACACTAGGAGTGTTAGAGTGAGACACTAGGAGTGTTAGAGCGAGACACTAGGAGTGTTAGAGTGAGACACTAGGAGTGTTAGAGTGAGACACTAGGAGTGTTAGAGTGAGACACTAGGAGTGTTAGAGTGAGACACTAGGAGTGTTAGAGTGAGACACGTCCCCAGTGCTGTCCTTCTGCCTGCCTTGTGAGACACAAGACCTCGCCATGTTCAGACGTGAAGCAGGCCAAGAGGGGAACGGGTCACCCGAGGAGTGAGTGACCCCTTCCACCACAGTTCAGTTCAGGGCAGCTGTG
>NW_027507034.1:130756-148256 GCF_052324685.1 Brachyhypopomus gauderio | reverse complement strand
GTGCCAGCTTCACGCAAACGTGTCACCCCACTTCAACTGGCTGTATCAGTGTGAAATGCATCCTACCATGCAGACACATTAAAGACTCCAGTTAATCAAAGCCATTGAATAATTTTTTTCACATAGTTGTAGTTTAACAAACATAATTATCTTCCCTTATCATTTACAAACAGACTGACATTTAAAGTGCAAGCAACAAACAGTTTTAAAAAGGGCTGAAATTCAAACAGTATCAATCAACACCTGTTAAATGGTATTTCATGGCAGCATGGCTGCGACTTTGAGCGGCAAACCTTGTTTGGGAGGCCTAACACTTCACTAACACTCCTCACTGCTCCCCAACATTACAGACCCAACCTCTAAGGTGGGCAGTTAAGAGTTGTTATGGTTGCGGAGACACTTCAGCCTGTTTTATTACAAAGGCGCTTGTTGAATATTTTAGGAAAGTCATAAAATAACCATGAGGAGGCAAAGCAGCCCAGCATCTCTTTAGTTCATTTGCCTTTGTGGTGTGTGTGTGTGTGTGTGTGTGTGTGTGTGTGTGTGTGTGTGTGTGTGTGTGTGTGTGTGTGTGTGTGTGTGTGTGTGTGTGTGTGTGTGTGTGTGTGTGTGTGTGTGTGTGTGTGTGTGTGTGTGTGTTTCTTGTGTGTGTGTGTTTCTTGTGTGTGTGTGTTTGGCGTGTTGTGCTTGATGTATGTGGTGTGTATGTGGTTGTGAGTGAGGTGCATATAGAGCATCTCTCTCAACCCTGGTGCCGATCACTCTGTGTGTGTGTGGTTGTGTGTGTGTGGCATGTGTGGTTGTGTGCGGTGCGTGGTTTTGTGTGTGTGTGTGGTTGTGGGTGTGTGTGTGGTTGTGTGTGCACGGCATGTGTGTGTGTGGCATGTGTGTGTGTGGAGTGTGCGGTGTGTGTGTGTGTGTGTGTGTGTGGCATGTGTGTGTGTGGAGTGTGTGGCATGTGTGTGTGTGGAGTGTGCGGTGTGTGTGTGTGTGGAGTGTGCGGTGTGTGTGTGTGTATGTGTGTGTGTGTGTGTGTGTGTGTGTTTGTGTATGTATGTGTGTGTGTGTGTGTGTGTGTGTGTGTGGAGTGTGTGGAGTGTGTGGAGTGTGTGGAGTGTGCGGTGTGTGTGTGTGTGTGGAATGTGTGGTGTGTGTGTGTGTGTTTGTGTATGTATGTGTGTGTGTGTGTGTGTGTGTGTGTGTGTGTGTGTGTGGGTGTGGCACAGCTGCCACTAGACCTCCTGCTGACTGATTCATATCAGCTTAAAACAACACTGAATGTAGCACTTCAGCACCCAGAATGCAGCTTGTCCCCAAAGGCCAAGACTAGCGGTGCGGAGTCAGAGTTCCAGCCACACACGACATGTTAATGTGATGTTTTTACACACCTGTGTAGCTTTCACACTTAATTAAACACACACACACACACAGGGCAGGTGCACGTGCAGATGGTTAAGTCCTGGCTCGTGAATACAATCCACTTAAAATTCAGCTGAAACCTCAATGTCACTGAGAGGAAGAAGCACGTGTGTATCGGGGACGTGGTATGGCAGGGACACGGGGACACTATGTCTCGCAGACATTCTGCTATGAGGTGAAACTACATTCATTGCTGGTGTAAGGCAGGTCCACCGGCTGTGCTCAAACGGAAGAGGAGATCTTAACTTATTAGAAATCTTTAGGTGCATTGATCTGACCACACCACACTCCTCCAGCACCTCACAGCACCTCAGGAAGATCCAATTATGAAAGCTGTAATGATCAGAGCAAAAAGAAAGTCACCTCATCTCAATCAGCCTGAGATATGCCCTGTGGAGAGAGGGGGAGAGAAAGAGGGATAGAGAGGGAGGGAGGGAGAAGGAGAGAGAGAGAGATAGAGCAAAACAGAGATTAAGGGTGGAGAGACAACAAGACCAGACGGTTTGATGCACTTAATGAAAAACAATAATGGTGTGTTTCATGTTTCCTTTGCTGTGAGCAGGCTGCAGGTCTCCAGGGGGTTTGTGTGTGGTGATAAGATATACACATCCCCACGGGCTCTTCCTCTTCTTCACCCAGTCTCTCTTTTTCTCTCTATCTCTCTCTCTCTCTCTCCCTCTCTCTCTCTCTCTCTCTCTCTCTCTCTCTCTCCTCCCCTCTCTCGCTCTCTCTCTCTCCTCCCCTCTCTCGCTCTCTCCCTCTCTCTCTCTCCTCCCTTTTCCCCGTCTCCATCTCCCCCCCCCCCCTCTCTCTCTCTCCCTTCTTCTCTCCTCCAAATCTCTGCTCTTCTGACACTATCCCCCACTGTTATGCAGCTGTACAGCACGATGACACGCAATGAATCGCAATTAACAGAGAGAGGGAGAGGAGTGGGTGTGCGTGCGTGCGTGCGTGCGTGCGTGCGTGCGTGTGTCTCACCCCCCCCCCCCCACCTGCACCAGTAACTTTCGTCCCCCCCCACTGCAGACTCTTCGTTCCGGTACACAGGAAGTCCGGACAGCCTGCGCTCACGTGCGCCCATGATCACCCCGGACCTGGAGAGCGGCGTGAAGGTCTGGCACCTGGTGAAGAACCACGACCACTCGGACCAGAGGGAGGGAGACCGCGGCAGCAAGATGGTGTCTGAGATCTACCTCACCCGCTTGCTGGCTACCAAGGTAACGGTCCAGACTCCAGACCAGTGCTGCACGCTCCAGCGGGTGTGTGTTCACATGCTAAGTAAAAATACCACCGAGCTATTCCAGAGTGTTTGTGTCTGGCTCCTTCTGTTATATAAATGGACTACTGTATGTACCGCTGGAACACATGGAAATTTAAACCGGCCTTTGGGGCTTTCCCAGACCGGCCTGTGGGGCTGTTCTGTGTCTGGTCACGGAGCAGATGTGTGTGTGCGCGCACTGAGCTGCCTCTGTGTGTGTGTGTGAACCCAGGGTACGCTGCAGAAGTTCGTGGACGACCTGTTCGAGACTCTGTTCAGCACGGTCCACCGTGGCAGCGCCCTGCCCCTCGCCATCAAGTACATGTTCGACTTCCTGGACGAGCAGGCCGACAAACACGCCATCCACGACACGGACGTGCGGCACACGTGGAAGAGCAACTGGTGAGACGGGACCGGGGCACGTGAGCCTGGTGGGCCACGTGAGACGGGACCGGGGCACGTGAGCCTGGTGGGCCACGTGAGACGGGACCGGGGCACGTGAGCCTGGTGGGCCACGTGAGACGGGACCGGGGCACGTGAGCCTGGTGGGCCACGTGAGACGGGACCGGGGCACGTGAGCCTGGTGGGCCACGTGAGACGGGACCGGGGCACGTGAGCCTGGTGGGCCACGTGAGACGGGACCGGGGCACGTGAGCCTGGTGGGCCACGTGAGACGGGACCGGGGCACGTGAGCCTGGTGGGCCACGTGAGACGGGACCGGGGCACGTGAGCCTGGTGGGCCACGTGAGACGGGACCGGGGCACGTGAGCCTGGTGGGCCACGTGAGACGGGACCGGGGCACGTGAGCCTGGTGGGCCACGTGAGACGGGACCGGGGCACGTGTGCCTGGTGGGCCACGTGAGACGGGACCGGGGCACGTGAGCCTGGTGGGCCACGTGAGACGGGACCGGGGCACGTGAGCCTGGTGGGCCACGTGAGACGGGACCGGGGCACGTGTGCCTGGTGGGCCACGTGAGACGGGACCGGGGCACGTGAGCCTGGTGGGCCACGTGAGCCGCCCGCGTGCGCCGCAGTTGCGTGAACGTCTGTTTTCCCTTTCAGCCTGCCGCTGCGCTTCTGGGTGAACGTGATCAAGAACCCGCAGTTCGTGTTCGACATCCACAAGAGCAGCATCACGGACGCGTGTCTCTCCGTGGTGGCCCAGACCTTCATGGACTCCTGCTCCACCTCCGAACACCGCCTGGGCAAAGACTCGCCCTCCAACAAGCTGCTCTACGCTAAAGATATCCCCAACTACAAGAACTGGGTGGAGAGGTGAGCCGTCCCGGTCCCGGTCCTGGTCCCGGTCCCGGTCCCGGTACCGTGTCACCTGCACAGCGCGATCCCGATGTTTTCTGATCATTTTGTGTTAAGCGTGTCACTGTGACAGGTCTGCTGCAGCACGGATCCAGCGTGCACGCACGACATGTGTTGATCGGTGTCGCCCTCTGTCTGCGCTCGCAGGTACTACGCTGACATTAGCAGACTGCCAGCCATCAGCGATCAGGACATGAACGCCTACCTGGCCGAACAGGCACGGCTGCACTCCAGCGAGTTCAACATGCTGAGCGCTCTGAACGAGATCTACTCTTACGTCAGCAAGTACAGCGAAGAGGTGAGCTGTGGCACTCGCACACACTCGCACACACACTCACACGCACTCACACGCACTCACTCGCGCATACACAGAGAGCAGGAGAGGAGAGTGTGAATGATCCTCTTATGAGTGATGGTGAGCAGACAGCTACACACAGACCCCACACTGGACACACTCCTGCCACAACAACAGCTCTGCTCTGGGGCCCTATTAGTCTGATCTTTACATTACGCTGCATTGAAGAGTCCAGTGTCCCTGCCACCGTGATGTCTGTTCTCTCTCCCACATTCTCGCAGTCTTTTCCACCTTTTTCTAATATTTTGGTCTGCTCCCTTACACACACATGAAGACAGTTGAAAAGAAGCAGGAGGAATAGCTAATATATGAGATATTATTGTGATATCACTACAGCCAGAAAACAAACAGCAATCGTGGCACCGACGGTGCGAACACATTCACGCCCCAGACGTGATCACGTGGGCCTCGCAGGACAGGAGGGTACGTGCGTTAAACCCTCTCAGTGGCACTGGGTGAAGCAATCAGCACACATACATCCAAGAACTGCTTACGAATGCTAATGATAGTCTGCGCGGTCTCTGGCACAAGCAAGTTCGTTTGTGCTGGCGGTATTGAGGAAGAAAAACTCCATGAAGCACTGAAGCTTAAGAGAGAGAAAGCGTGTCGGGCCACACAACGCCAGCTAGCTCTCGGCGGCCTCCCCCGCCTATGGGCCCGAAAAGCACTTAGCCTGAAGAGAGTCTCGTTTATGTATGCGTGTGTGTGTCTGGGGGAGAGCGAGAGAGCACGGAGGCCTTTGTGTGGTTCACAGCGGCGTGCGGGGCAGTACATTCGGCTGGAATACGTAAACGTCCCCTCCCCCAAGTGGAGTTGTGCGCGTCACACGTGGCAAACCTGCCCCAACTCACCCACTCCAGCTCATCGGGCCGCCAGTAAAGCCACCGTGCGTTAAATCAGCCGTGCCGGGGCAGGCAGGGTCGACGTTGGTCACGGCCTGACGGGCTCGCCGCTCCAGCTCTCCAGGTCACGGCCTGACACAGTCGCGGTCCAGCTCTCTCAGCATGTAGGGGGCGGAGTCAGCACGGGAGAGGGACGGCCCAAAAAGGGGGCGTAACGTCCACCTCTCCTGACAGTCCTCCACCTGCTCCACCAGACCAAGGGCGGTGGCCTTCGCCGGTTGTCTCCCCCAGACTGAGACGTGACGGCCCCCGTGACGTTAATGTTCTATTCATGCGATGAATCCTCACACGGCTCGTTCAGCACAGACAGGAGCGTGTCAGCATTTCCACGGGTGCAGGCAGCTCACTGGAACGCTGGTATATTTAAAAAAGGCATTTTTATGAGAGCCCCCCCCCCCCCCCCCCCCATGAGAGCGTGACGACCCTCCCGTTATGCAACCTGGGGATGCCTGCATTCTCCACACGCCCCGTCACTCTGCACAGCGCCGTGGAGATATCGCCCGCTGTGCAGAAATTCACACAAGCTCCCCAATCAGTATTCCAGTGGTTCCCCACATCAGCAGCTCTCCGCCCGCCGCTCAGTGGAGACTCACATTAGCTGCGCAATCATGGCCAAACATCAGCACAAAAAAATGAAATCAATGTAGTTTCTAAAGAAGAGAACAGAGAGACGGCCCGCTGAGCTCGGACCAGGGCCAGCGCGTGATCATGGACAGACCTCTGGTGATTGAGGGTCCATATCTGTTTCCAGATCAGCCAGCCAGGGCCGGGGTGTGCGAGTGTATCATGATGCATCGACGTAAAGATGGAGATTCAGATACCTGGATATCAGAATTATGAAATCAATTGTACCTGGATTTAACAATATTCAATAAAGCATGTGCTTACGTTTACCCAAAATAAAACACTGGATGCTTGTGAATGTCAAATCCGCTCTCTGAGTGCGAAACAGAGGTGGGTGTTTATTGTCTAGGATTAGCATTAGCATCTAGCATAATCAGAATTTAAATGTTGAACCAAAACAGTACAATTCTAATTGAATAAATGTGGTTACACAATATATTGATTTGCTCTCTAAAGAATCATTATTGATCTGACTCGTTGGAAGATCTGACATCCAGCTGTGCTGTGTGGTGATGATCAGAGTGTGTGCGGTGATGATCAGAGTGTGTGCCGTACTGACGGGCCTTCCTCTGTGTGTGTCCCCAGATCACGGCCGCGCTGGACCAGGACGAGCAGGCCAGGAAACAGCGGCTGGCCTACAAGGTGGACCAGCTCATCGGCGCCATGTCCCTGGAGAGCTGAAGCGTGGGGCGTGGGCGGGGCCCTCTGTGGGCGCTCCCCCAACGCCGGACCCCGAGCCCCACCAGGAGAGGGCGCTGGCCCGGCTCAGCACCTTCCACCAGTGACAGCCTGTAGTTTTATTTCTCCGAAGCGGTAGTGGCACCTTGGCAAGGCCGCGAGAGAGAACCAGAGGAGACACACCCCCGTCTTCACCTTCAGACGAGATGGCCTGATCTGAACGGAGGTCTGAAGGTGCTCTGGAAATATCTGCAGGGCCTGGGGGGCTTTCGAAGGCAACCTGCATGTTTGTTTGATCCTTTTCACTTGTTTCGCTTTGCGTGGGCTGGTTTCCTGTGCCCAGCTCTTCGGAGAGAGCCACTACGTCTGAGACCCAACGGCAGCTACCCTTCCTCCTCGTCCTCCTCCTCCTCCTCCATATGGACAGCTGGAGAAGCAGGAGGAGCACAGAGCAGAGAACCAGATGTTTAATGCCTCAGCTTCAGACTAACGGATGGCTTTTACTTCCAGATCTTCTCTTCCAAATCTTGTGTGTATTGTCCTGTCCTCTTGCAGCGTGCCTCTGGAACGTTAATGGCATGATGACGTTGGCAGTCAGGTAACGGAGTGACAAAACGGCCACGGTCAGCGTGCGGCCCGGCCCGACCCGTGCATCCTTTCTCCCAGCGAAGCAAACGGACTTCGGGAATCCCTACAGGATCTCCTGGGATCTCCTGACCACATGGAAGCATCCTTACACGTAGACTGCTGTTCAAACTTTAAGGTCAAGGGTCAGGTCCGTAGACACGCCTTCCTGTGGAGCGAAAGGCGTCAGACACTCCGTAAACCCCCTCCGTCTGTCCCATTTCCTACGTCAGCGTCTGTGAATGTACAAATGTTCCTCCATTGTGTCATTTGCTTTGTTTGTTTTGGGGAACGGTTGACCACTGGGGACAGTTGAACTGATCTCCATGGCAACAGTGCCGGGAGGGCATCTGATGTCCCGGGACCCCACGAACTCGCTCCTGCGCTCTGAACGACGCCGTACCACTGAACTGGGAGATCTTAACGTGGTTCTCCAGGGCCAAGACAGTAGCAATGAGATTGCCCTTTAGATTAGCAGGCAGACAGAGAGCCACTCTCTTAGGACCGAACTCAAACCTCGACGCTGCGTGCCAGGCAGTATTACCTATTGCATATGATCGTGTGTGTGTGTGTGGGTGTGGGTGTGAGTGTTTTGCATGCATTATAAAGTACCTCATAAAGGGTCCGCGTTCGCCTCTGCTCCCATATCCTATTTGTAGATGCCAAGGGAGTACGTGAGTGGTGCATGTGGGTGGCTCAGAGAACCGTGAAGGTCAAGTGTCCCTTCCTGCTTCCCTTACGTCCACAAAGCAGAGCGATTACGTTCCAAAATGCGAGAGTAAATGATTCACAAGGCATGTTGGGATTGATCAGGAGCTCTTCAATAGGGGGATGAACCCAGTCACGCAGAACCCGTCACGTGAGCATGAGTGGTGCTGAGGACCAGAGGGCGGACGGGGGCAGTAGACTGTAGCTGGACCATGTCTGCTTCTCTGGATGTCTGCTCTCAGCACCGAGATGCGCTGCGAGAAGATGGCGAGATCCCAGTACGTCTTCAACAGACTGCAGTCCTATTACCTCGTGGGTGTGTGTCTGTGTGTACACGGTGTTTGGGGTTTTCTTCCCCCTCTCTGACATGAAAGCGCCTCATCACCAAACAGTAACGGAACCTGAACGTTCATTTATCCAGCATGACGTCAGGTGCAGCTGCACACAAAGCTCGTCCTGCAGCAGGGTTCAAAGTTCACGGTATTGGACGCGTCCCCGTATACCACAAACAACGGACGTCTGATCACTGACCTCTTTCCCTAAGATGCCCCAAGGTTCCTGTCCAGCGACCCTGCCCTATGTTCTTAATGTTTTTAATGTTAGCAGTGTGTAGAATTCAGCTGCTCATTTAGATACCAATAAAACCTCAATTTGCTTCCTGTCTGAAGTGGAGACATGATTTCCACCTCAAAACCCCAACAGACTTGACTCCCCCTCGTCTGGCTGGTCTGTGGTCACGGTGTTTGTCCATGGTTGACCTTGGTCTGACCCCAGACTGACCCCGTCCACCACAGGTCAAAGAGAAGGTTGAGAACAAGGCAGTCCAGCGCGGTTGAAACAAAGCGGAAAGAAAGGAGGGCGTTTTTTGGCCATGAGTGTTTGGGAAGCGCAGAATTGAGAGGAGGAGAAGGGAGAGGCGGAGAGAGAGAGGGAGAGGGAGGAGAGAGAGAGAGAGGTGGAGAGAGAGAGGGAGAGGGAGGAGAGAGAGAGAGAGGTGGAGAGAGAGAGGGAGAGGGAGGAGAGAGAGGGAGGAGAGGGAGGGGAGGCCCCTTTCGTTTGAGTTGCCCACTGAAGCTTTGAAGCTCGACTTTGATCCTGGCGAGTCATGTGCACACTGAGATCAGGAGATGGAAAAAAAGAACACACATCAAAACAAGAAGAAGAGGGGATTATGGGAAATACAGCATGACTGACATGGAGCTGAATGTGTTGAAGCATGGCGCATTAGCTAGGCACGCGCTGCAGGAATCCCCAGTGTATATAGAGCCATTTAAAAACGCACTAGAGCATGTGAATTCCTTCAGAAGTGGAGAACATCTCTATAACACACAATCACACACACCACAAATACATGGACCCAAGGCAGGTCATATTCCAGTGGCGTAAGGAGGCCCGATGCTTTAGGCTGTTGTGAGTCTTCCAACGTTTTGTGTTTGCTGAACCAGCCCCCCCCCCCCAGCTTTTCTCACCTTCGCACGACAACGTTCCTGTAGCCCACGTCATGCTCCCTCTATGAACTGTGCACGGATCATTAATACATCCTTGAATCAGAGCAAACAGCACAGCCCTCCAGATGAAGACTGGTACCTTGTTAGCCACGATCAGAACAGAGTCACACATCCAGACTGTGAAGACAAAACAAATTTGTGCATCACACCTGAGTCGATACGACAGCCATGTTGATTAAGGTCGCCATAGGAAGACACCAAGACCCCAAACGTGCTCCTACACCAACACTCTGCTTGGATGGACATACACACTTTACAAACGGACTAAAATAATTGCTCCTTTCCGAATTATAACCCCGAGGAAATAGCAGAATATATCGACGGACGTGTGTTGTGCTTTCCTGTTGCGACTTTCCGGTTCTTGCGTGCGACGTCTTCTCCCCGCCGCGCCGTTCTAGCGAGCGGAACGGAGACGCTCCGACACCGTGCGTGTGACGCGCTAGCTCCGGCTCACGCCACCGTCTCCAGCGCGTTGTGATTGTGAAGCGCATCTCTTTGTGTCGGTGCACAGTAGCACGCTGTACGCACTCGGACTCCGTATCACTAATGCCGTCGTGCACAGAAATGATGACACAGACAAGTCGCTGTGAAACGAGGGGGGTGCGGTCAGAATGCAATCCAGGTACAAGTCTTAACCACCACTTTATAGTCCGAACTTTCTTCATAGACACTGGAGGTCTGTAATATAGTTAATACAAAAGATCATGATGATGATGATGACGATAGTACTTATTCCTGTCTGTTCTTGTTGTTTTATAAAAGTGTTGTGAAAACTGTAAGAAAGTATTTAAAAAAAAAAGGTTTGGTCTTTTTTATTATTATTTGCTTTAGTTTTTGTTATGATAATATATTACTGTGTACCTATTGTAAATATGAAGCACACCTATTTTGCAAGCCAAGGATTCACTTTGTACTGTTGTTATATATAAATAAATTTTACTGGTATAAAAAAGTTTTTAAATTAACTTCATTTGAATGTGTTTGTCCCACACATACTCACATGTATGGTGTAGTCTTCATGGTCTTTTTTTGAGACAGGCAATCTTGAAGGCAGCTCAAACGTCCTGCCCCAACCTATTGTCCAATGTGATGCACAGCATGAACCATTGAAACCAATGAAACAGTGCCTAACGCTACACTGTAATCCACACAGATGCCATGTTGGCTCCCCCACAGTGGGTCTTTGGGGCAGAGAGGGCCCTCATAACCCTTGGGAACAAAATGGCTACGCGTTCGTCCCACTTAGTCGGGGTTAATCCTAGCCTGCAATTTAAACCCCGCCATCAATGAATCCTCACACTCCATGGAGCAGAGTAACAAGATAAGTGATGGCTCTAATGTAGGCCTCTGAGGCAGTCTGTCTTCCCGGACCGCCATTAAGCTTGGCTAGACACTTCTCCCACACTGCTCCCTGACAAATTACATTAGAGCGGTAATGGAGTAATGGCTACTGATTGGACTGCTTGGGCCAAACACCCCACAGGGGCCGTCCATAACTGTGGGGGGGGGGGGACCACCGGCCTTCAGTCAATAAGGATGGTATACCGGCCACAGAGCCTTGGGGGGGGGGGGCATTCCTCAGCTGTTAAAAGCTCATATGTATTGTTTACTGTGGTGGCTGTCAGGGGAAAGAAGCTTTCACCATTCTGGAGTGGACATGGTTGGACAGTGGACGTGGTTGGACGGTGGACGTGGTTGGACGGTGGACGTCAGGTTCCAATCCTGTTGCTTTCTACGCATGGTCAATACAAACGGTCAGGTTTGTTTCTATTTAGCAGGCTGGGGAAGTTCGAGTTCGGTCCATCTGCCTGGACGGACGCTCATCAGCCATCTGCATCAATAATTAACCAGGCTGCGTCTAATAGCCGGACATAAATATTTTACCCGCTGCCGTAGCCGAGCGGGCGAGCGGCAGAGAGGCGCGGTGCTTTTCACAGGAAGTTCATTACAGACGCCGAGTCAGCGATTGGTGACTCGTTAACGCCCCTGAGCTGACGAGGAGGGGCCGTTAAGATTGATTTAACGAAGTTCAGACTGTTGGATGCCTGAGTTGTTTGTTATGACGGGGTAATAATGCTGAAGATGTTTCACCCCATTCAGCAATTACCCCAGCACAGTCTGTCCTTGTAAATCAATTTAAAATGCATCATTTTAAAAGGTCTGGCTGTTCATATAAAAGGTTTGCTTTGCCTGGAATTGTAACACGAACGCCTACATAAAAATGACATTACCATAGGTGTCTTGTTAGTGGAGAGAACGAGTAATCCCCCCCTTCGGAAGTAATCTACCACTGAGACCACTGAGGCCTCTCTCGGGATCTAATACTTCTGAATGCCTTCATAGGGATCTATCTCAAAGCTGACCAGTCCTTCATTGTGGCTGCTGTTTGAATTTGAGTGTAAATACTCCAATAATGATTGGCAGGTAAAGGGCATCATTTTGCATTTTTCCCCCTGTATTCCTTTGTTCTTTGAGGTGCAGTCACGCTACCCCGTTTAAAAAACAGACGTTTAAGTGTTTGTTGGGGCTTTTCAGCACTGTGTTCTGACATGTGTAGCTGATGGATTCATTCCAGGAGGGTCCAGCCTGCCATTTTGTGTCCGGTGCGTCTGTGGTGTCGAGACTGCACAAAAAAAACAACCCACCCCAGTGTAGCGGAGGGGACTAGCCTGGCAACAGGCCTCGCCTTATCAACACTGGAAACAGCACTGAAAACTGTGCAGGCTGGTGTGTCGACAGTGAACTTCCATCAAATGTCTGATAAAACAATACACTTCTGAAAAACCTTTACCTCAAAAAAAATAGAGGATTTCTAGGATTGTAGGATTGGGGCGAGTGTCCTGGCGACAGCTGCTGTGATGGGGGGGGCTGTCATGTGGTCTGCTCGTTTGGCAGACGGTGGTCAGAAGCTGTAGCCCCCAAGGCTGGTTACTG
This sequence comes from Brachyhypopomus gauderio, assembly GCF_052324685.1. Classification (NCBI taxonomy): domain Eukaryota; kingdom Metazoa; phylum Chordata; class Actinopteri; order Gymnotiformes; family Hypopomidae; genus Brachyhypopomus; species Brachyhypopomus gauderio. Next base: position 135,929 of record NW_027507034.1, on the reverse strand, counting down.
AACTACACCCCAGACTCCCCTCTGAGAGCAACTCTTCCAAGCTACCTGTCAACAGGAGATAAAGAGGACCGGGGGGGGTGGGGGGGGTGACACAAGGACGTAACGGATGGAGAGAGAAGGGGGGGATGAAGAAAGGGCCACTGGAAAGATGGAAACAAATGGAGAGAAATAAAAAGGTAGAGGAAATAGATGATGGTGGAGATGCAGCCGTGTGACAGGAGGGTGCAGAGAAAGGGGAGGAGCTAAATCACAGCGATCGGACGAGAACGAGGGATAGGGGAAAGGAAACAAAAAGAGGAAGATAGAAGTAAAGAAAGAAAGGGAGGATGAAGGAGGTGTGTGGAGCTGTCAGAGGGGCAACCGTAAGAGCAGACAAAGGGTGAGAAAGGACCTGAATCACCCCACACTGTCACAACACATCACAACCGAGCCCCTCATACCACTAAGGCTGGGTTTATATATATATATATATATATATATATATATATATATATATATATATCTCGGCGCTCTATATAATTTGGCAGGCCGATGCAGGCCTGTGTATTTCATGCACTCACACTCCTCCGACACGCGCTCAGTACCTTCGGGCCGCCACAACACAGAAGCGCTGACATGGCGGAGCCCTGATGAATGACTTCATTACACATTATAACAAGTGTGTGCGCATGCCAGCACTGCGACACCCAGCGAACGGTCTCGAGGTCCAGCACACACACGACGGCTGCCGTAATGTCGCAAGGAGCCGATTAATCGAACGGACACCGTCTACCTCATCGGAGCGTCATCATGAATGTCTCTGCGAACGACGGTAAAGTGCGGCTGTGCTGGGGTGTGGAGCCGGGCCGCGGCCGCTCGCAGCTGGTGCGGGGTGTTCAGACTCCACCAGCACATTCGTATTCAGCTCGTCTCAGCCCGGCAGCCGGCCTGATGGGACCCGTCTCATTAGAGTTGTCATTCACCCCGGCGCCGTTCAGCCGCATGGCTCCGTAAGCCAGCTACCTGCGGTCTGTCGTGGGTGTGTGTGCACGTGCAAGTGTGTGTGTGTGTGTGTGTGTGTGTGTGTGTGTGTGTGTGTGTGTGTGTGCAACGAATCTCAGCAGTCTCGGTTTCCGCAGGCTTACCACCGTGGGCTCAGGCGTAAAGTGGATCCCTGAGCGCTGGAATGTGCCACGCTGGGAAACGCTGCCTCCGCTGGCTGTCAGCGGTGTCGCAGATGGCAGGTGATAGGGGGGGTGCTGGAGCAGTGACAGCCACACTCCATTTGTTTTCCCAACTTTAGAGTGTGGAAACGCCACACACACACACACACACACACACACACACACTGCCCGTACTGCCAACACTGCCACCTCGCGGCACACAGCTGCCTGCCACTGTTATTTACATATGCAGATGTTTTTCCGTCCTCGATGGGCCAATCGGCGTGTGTGTGACAGCTGGTCACCAACCCCCAACACCTCAAACCCCCCACACGCCACCTCACCACAGCGCCCCAACACCTGATAACGAAGCCACTCCGTCTGGACTGGACCCCAATAACACCCAGAACAATGACACCCGGAATCAACAGCACTCGCATAGCGATCGCTTCATTACAAGCTAACGCATGCTAAACGGCTAAACGTGTGTTAGCCTCTTAGTGCATTACAGATCGTGGAGCTAAAGATCTGCAGGCATGACAACATCTTACACAAATTAGCTGAGAGATTAGAGCTTGTTCACTGGGTTTGGGGTGAGCTTAAATGTAATCTTAATCTTTTAGTTTCTTAGGCTAAATGTAAAAATTCAGTCTGAGGGGAATTTTCTCTCCAGCAGTGTTAAGATATCACTGGACTACAGTGTTTGTGTTCTCACGGCCACCATTTCATGTCTTAATGAGATAAGAGATTATCAAATCATCAGTGATGAAAGATATCATTTTACTAAATATATTGCCGACATTACAATATGTTTCCTCAGCGTATGTCAGTCTAAACACACTCCATCTGTCATCTTCTTTTGCTTTCTTTTGTTTATCTCTCTATCACTGTCACTCCTTAACACTCTCTCTCTCTCTCTCTCTCTCTCTCTCTCTCTCTCTCTCTCTCTCTCTCTCTCTCTCTCTCTCTCTCTCTCTCTCTCTCTCTCTCTCTCCTCCTGAATCCATTGTCCGGGTTGCTACGTGTCCAGGGTGCTAAGCCCTTGCTTTTGGGACACTTCTTTGAGAATTATTAAAGGCTTAAGAGCTGCTGTTGGATGAATATTTAATGTGGCGGACCTGACAGTTTGTGCCCAGAGCAAATACTTCATAGGCAGCCTACAGTGAGACACACACATGCGCACACACACACACACACACACACATGCACGCATACATCCAGAGCACCCACAAACATACCTGAGCCTAGAAATAGCTATACATACACACACACACATACACTTGCTCTCTCAGACTTGAAACTAGCAATCCACAGGACTCCAAAGGCATTTTGAACTCTTGCCTCCTTTCAAATGTCGGTAGGCCTATTGGTGTAGTGTAAACACATTTACTGCTCCTGTGACTGACTGGTCCAATTCTGGACCTGTTACACAAACACATGCAAGACCTGTACCCATTTTATGATTTCTGCTTTATTTTGTGATGATTTTGTGAAAGTGGGGGCGTGCTGTATATGCCCGAGTGTTGGTTTTCTAGATATGTTGAACAGTCGCAGTGTATTCAACCCTGATATAACGCACAATAGATTTTAACATAAAAAAGAATGACCAAATTTGACTGCAGGTTGTTAAAATAGCGCAGGAGCCGCATCTTTCACGGTGTTTAAATCTGTGCAGCAGCTAGAACTGGTCTTTTTTTGTTTCATACAAGGCACCGATGCTAAATCGTCACGTCAGAGCGAAACGTATTCAAGCGCTAGCGTGTTCCAGTTAGCGACCTCTGGATCAGACACACGCCGTAGGTCATCTGAGCTTGGAGTTGTTTGAGCTGCGCTCACTATGGCTTCAGCTTGCGATGTTTTTTTAATAGAAATAGGCTGGAACTATTATCCAGTCTGACCACTAGAAGGAGCCATTACACCGAACGGACTACGCCTGCATTTCGAGGTCTAAGACGTCTCTCCTTTACCAGGTCTTATGCTGCCATCTAGTGGTGGCACCAAAAACGAGCATGCAGTAAGAATACCTCACATCATCAGTCTGATTAAATGAGTTATAGTCAATGTTTTGGTCAGCAATTCACTTTACTTATACAGAGACTGCTAAACAATAATAATTATAATAGTAGTAAATGTCCCAAAGCAAGATTGGTATCCAAAATGAAATTGGAGATTGTATATAATAGCTCACAGCTGAAGTTTCAGCTAAATCTCCTGGGGAAGAAAAACTGTATTTCTCGGCTGCGTGACCCAGTAATGAGGTGGGGAATTCAAAGGATTTATGGCAAATCTGTTTCCACAGCATCACAACACTTTACAGCTCCCCTTCTCATACATAACGGCTGCCAAGAAAATTAACTTTACAATGCAAATATGTGTTATGGGCGTCTAACTATTACTATGTTATGAGTTTCTTTCTTCTCTTTATTACATCATTTGCAGTGTCAGGTGAGGTATCCTGCAGTGCCTGGTGAGGTATCCTGCAGTGCCAGGTGAGGTATCCCGCAATGTCAGGTGAGGTATCCCGCAGTGCCAGGTGAGGTATCCTGCAGTGTCAGGTGAGGTATCCCGCAGTGCCAGTTGAGGTATCCCGCAGTGTCAGGTGAGGTATCCCGCAGTGCCAGGTGAGGTATCCCGCAGTGCCAGGTGAGGTATCCCGCAGTGTCAGGTGAGGTATCCTGCAGTGCCAGGTGAGGTATCCCGCAGTGTCAGGTGAGGTATCCTGCAGTGTCAGGTGAGGTATCCTGCAGTGCCAGGTGAGGTATCCCGCAGTGTCAGGTGAGGTATCCCGCAGTGCCAGGTGAGGTATCCCGCAGTGTCAGGTGAGGTATCCCGCAATGTCAGGTGAGGTATCCTGCAGTGCCAGGTGAGGTATCCTGCAGTGCCAGGTGAGGTATCCTGCAGTGTCAGGTGAGGTATCCCGCAGTGCCAGGTGAGGTATCCTGCAATGTCAGGTGAGGTATCCTGCAGTGCCAGGTGAGGTATCCTGCAGTGCCAGGTGAGGTATCCCGCAGTGCCAGGTGAGGTATCCTGCAGTGTCAGGTGAGGAATCCTCCAGTGTCAGGTGAGGTATCCCGCAATGTCAGGTGAGGTGTCCCGCATTGCCAGGTGAGCACTCATGAACATCCCGCTGTGTCCTATTGGTCTCGACCTTTCGTTCTGGGCTCGGTTCTGATACTGAGATTATGACACTCACAGTGGACATGCACCTAAGATGAAAACATCAGACCCCTCCATGATTTATAAGTGGGAGAACTTGCAAACTCTGAGGTTGTGTGATGTGGAGGTGATGGTTGGGTTGGCCTTTACTGGTATTATTATAGAGGTACCTTCTGAGTCTGTTCTGACTACATCATCTGTGTCTGTTCTGACTACACCGTCTGTGTCTGTTCTGACTACACTGTGTCTGTTCTGACTACACCGCCTGTGTCTGTTCTGACTACACTGTGTCTGTTCTGACTACACCGTCTGTGTCTGTTCTGACTACACCGTCTGTGTCTGTTCTGACTACACCGCCTGTGTCTGTTCTGACTACACCGTCTGTGTCTGTTCTGACTACACTGTGTCTGTTCTGACTACACCGCCTGTGTCTGTTCTGACTACACTGTCTGTGTCTGTTCTGACTACACCGTCTGTGTCTGTTCTGACTACACCATCTGTCTCTGTTCTGTGTACATCATCTGTGTCTGTTCTGACTACACCGTCTGTGTCTGGTCTGCGTACATCATCTGTGTCTGTTCTGACTACACCGTCTGTGTCTGTTCTGACTACACCGTCTGTGTCTGTTCTGACTACACCGCCTGTGTCTGTTCTGACTACACTGTGTCTGTTCTGACTACACCGTCTGTGTCTGTTCTGACTACACCGTCTGTGTCTGTTCTGACTACACCGCCTGTGTCTGTTCTGACTACACCGTCTGTGTCTGTTCTGACTACACCGTCTGTGTCTGTTCTGACTACACCGTCTGTGTCTGTTCTGACTACACTGTCTGTGTCTGTTCTGACTATACTGTGTCTGTTCTGACTACACTGTGT
>NW_027507034.1:123256-125756 GCF_052324685.1 Brachyhypopomus gauderio | reverse complement strand
TCTGTTCTGACTACACTATCTGTGTCTGTTCTGACTACACTGTCTGTGTCTGTTCTGACTACATTGTCTGTGTCTGTTCTGACTACATTGTCTGTGTCTGTTCTGACTACACTGTCTGTGTCTGTTCTGACTACACCATCTGTGTCTGTTCTGACTACACTGTCTGTGTCTGTTCTGACTACACCGTCTGTGTCTGTTCCGACTACACTGTCTGTGTCTGTTCCGACTACACTGTCTGTGTCTGTTCCGACTACACTGTCTGTGTCTGTTCTGACTACACCGTCTGTGTCTGTTCTGACTACACTGTCTGTGTCTGTTCCGACTACACTGTCTGTATCTGTTCTGACTACACCGTCTGTGTCTGTTCCGACTACACTGTCTGTGTCTGTTCCAACTACACTGTCTGTGTCTGTTCCAACTACACTGTCTGTGTCTGTTCTGACTACACCGTCTGTGTCTGTTCTGACTACACCGTCTGTGTCTGTTCTGACTACACCGTCTGTGTCTGTTCCGACTACACCGTCTGTGTCTGTTCTGACTACACTGTCTGTGTCTGTTCTGACTACACTGTCTGTGTCTGTTCTGACTACACCATCCTGGCCCCAGCTGTGTTTCAGCCTGGCATGATGGGCAGTGATATGACTGTAGGCTGGAGGAAAGGGAAAGTGAGACACGTGTGACAGTGAGACACGTGAGACAGGCATGCGCTGGCCTCGGTCACGCAGCATTCAGTCATAAGTGACACTGTAGTCAAAACGGCTTGTGTGCAGTCGTATGACTTACCAAAGCGGGGAATTCCGTTCCTGCTAGCAGACAGCATATCTGACCTTCCGCCCCATCAGATGAATTACACGGCATTTAGAATTTCTCATGTCTTTGTCTAATGTGTTTCCCACACATCCCACACATGTTTCTAAGAACAGAATAAAGGAAGAGATGGAGCCGATTCACAGCGGCCATGTTGTTTCTGCTTGTTAGAAGATTTTAGGGAGAGGGGCAGTGGGTCAGGACTCATAACCCACCTCAGACACATAACCCTCCTCAGACACGTAACCCACCTCAGGCACGTAACCCACCTCAGGCACGTAACCCACCTCAGACATGTAACCCTCCTCAGACACGTAACCCACCTCAGACACGTAACTCACCTCAGACACGTAACCCACATCAGACACGTAACTCTCCTCAGACACGTAACCCACCTCAGACACGTAACCCACCTCAGGCACGTAACCCTCCTCAGACACGTAACCCACCTCAGGCACGTAACCCTCCTCAGACACGTAACCCTCCTCAGACATGTAACCCTCCTCAGACACGTAACCCACCTCAGACACGTAACCCTCCTCAGACATGTAACCCTCCTCAGACATGTAACCCTCTTCAGACACGTAACCCACCTCAGACACGTAACCCTCCTCAGACATGTAACCCTCCTCAGACATGTAACCCTCTTCAGACACGTAACCCACCTCAGGCACGTAACCCTCCTCAGACACGTAACCCTCCTCAGACACGTAACCCACCTCAGACACGTAACCCACCTCAGGCACGTAACCCTCCTCAGACACGTAACCCTCCTCAGACATGTAACCCCCTTCAGACACGTAACCCCCTTCAGACACGTAACCCTCCTCAGACACGTAACCCTCCTCAGACACGTAACCCACCTCAGGCACGTAACCCTCCTCAGACACGTAACCCACCTCAGACACGATGGATGGATGGATGGATGGATGGATGGATGGATGGATGGATGGATGGATGGATTTCAGCGAGCAGACCCGTGTTGTTGGAGGTTGAGTTTGGAAAGTGAAGGGGGTATCTGGTTGTGTTGCTGTTTGGGAAGTGTAGTTACTGAAGTTTTGCCCAATTGCTCCATTACCAAGAGCAATTAGTTCATGATTCAGCCTGCGTGACCTCCTGTGAGGCCCCTGAATAACTTATTTAAAAAATACAGCAACTCCGCATTTCAATTAATTATTTATTTTGTTGAATCTATTAAAAGTCCTTGTGTTCCTACTAGATGATGAATAGTTTCAAATTGCTACAGAGTAAACGCAGAGCATCCAGACGTAATATTTACTCCGCTGACTGGAATCTGAAATCTCACATTCCCTAAAATCTCTGGTCATATAAGACTGGAAAATGTTTATGGAATAATTACACATGCTAATTAATTGCCTTCTTTGTCTCTGGGTCTAAAAGCCCTACTCTTAAAGTGCTACTCTTGAAGTCCTACTCTTAAAGCCCTACTCCTAAAGCCCTACTCCTAAAGTCCTACTCCTAAAGTCCTACTCCTAAAGTCCTACTCCTAAAGTCCTACTCCTAAAGCCCTACTCTTAAAGTCCTACTCCTAAAGTCCTACTCCTAAAGTCCTACTCTTAAAGCCCTACTCTTAAAGCCCTACTCTTAAAGCCCTACTCCTAAAGCCCTACTCTTAAAGCCCTACTCCTAAAGCCCTACTCTTAAAGTCCTACTCTAAGACTCTCCCCCTCTG